>NC_035177.2:20432193-20492193 GCF_001659605.2 Manihot esculenta | reverse complement strand
CTCGAGCTCAGGTGAGTTTTTGTCCTCCCTTGGCCGTTTTCATGTTCTTTCTTCATCTCCTTCATGTTTTCATGAGTTCCATGGTTATTTTGAAGAGTTTTCAAGCTTAGATCAAGTTTTGGGAGCTTGGAGCTTTTGGAGCTTGGATTCTCCACACCTCCGAGTTAGGGATCACGCAACCCTCGATCTTCAAGAGGTAAATGTAGATCCTTACTTCCCTAGTGTTTTTATGAAGTTTTAAGTAAGTTTTATAGGGTTTGATGGTTGAGTTTGGGTAGAAATGCATGTTTAAGGTTTATGTGGGTTTTATACCCAATGTATGTTATGTGATGTTTGTGTTGAGGAGTTTATGTTAGTTTATGCTCCTTTATGCTTGTGGGAGTGAGTATGCATGATTGGGAGAGAGTATGTGAGGATTTGGGTATATTTGAGTTTGGTTTTTGGCTTGGCAGAATCGGACCTGTCGTCCAGAGGGGACCAGGTTCGGCCGCCGAAAGGAGTTTCGGCCGCCGAACCTGCATGGGAGGCAGTCTTTAGGCTGCCGAACGTGCCCCCGAAGGAAGGACTTTCGTTTCTGTCCTAGGGTTTCGGCCGCCGAACCTGCCGCCGAACCTACCCGAGTTTCGTCTCTGGAAGGGACTTTCGGCCGCCGAAGGTGCCGCCGAAAGTGCCCTGTCCAGCCGTTTCTTGGGTGTTTTCCATACATGTTTAAGTGATGTTTAGAGAGGTTTGTGGGGAGTTGTTTATGAGTTGTTAGAGTATGTTTGGCACCTCATTCGAGTCCACCTGTGTAGGATCGGACCCGAGGGACCGAGGAGGCCAGTAGTGCTAGCAGTTGCAGAGTTAGTCAGCGTCTGCCAGGAGGTGAGTAGAACTAACTTAATCTTCTATTTTAAGAAAATCAAATGCCTAAAGCATGTTCATGCATCATGATTATATGTAGTAGGTTGTTTGCACTAGTTTACGAAGGTGGCGTATTGCATTATTTGATGTTGATTCAGGAGGTTCGGACCAAGGCGACTTCAATAGCCCATATCTGTCATCGAGTCTTGGGTGAGTCTTTTGAGAGCCGGACAAGTACATATAGGAAAGTCCTTGTGAGCTCTCTGTGGACTAGGCACCCTGTCATGTATGTGAAAGTCCTGTGTGAGCTCCTTTGGGGGAGCCGGGCACCGACAGAGGGATTTTTGAGGTCATGTCTGATCCTTGAGAGTAAAGGATGCTAGCAAAGAAAGGAACTCTCAAAAACACTCCGTGGGGAAATATTTAGTTGCATGAGCCCCGAGACGGACTAGAGACAGTTATGTGATTTCTTTGTGATATGACGCATTTCATGAGAGCATGTAATTAATGAACTGTTTTCTCTGTTTCTACTCACTGGGCTTTTTAGCTCACCCCTTTCCCCTAACCCCAGTGTTGCAGGTTTAAGTCAGAGCTCAGAAGTCAGCAGGGTAAAGATTAAGAGACGTGTGTTTTATGTAATAGTTTATGTTTATGTATCAGTTTAGTAGTTTTAGAAGTGGACATGTAATATAAGTTGATGTAATGTATGTAACTGATAGTAGAGTTAATGTTTATGGATTAGAGTGTGCTTGGCCCTATAGACTGGTTAGTCCCTGTTAATGCATGGTTATGTTTATGTTATGTTGAGTTGAGAACCAAACTTGAGGCATGTAATGTTGCCCCATTGGAGTATATGATGAGGACTCCAGTGGAGGTTTTATGATTTTATGATGTATGTTTCATGTCAGGATACATGCACAGGTCAGGTTTGGGTTCAACAGATGTTCAGCTTTCATATTTGTATGGTTAAGTTTTAATCATGTATGGGATTTGACCAGGTAATAGTATGTATGTTTGGCTTGCTACGGGTCCCGGCGGCCTTAAGCCGATCTGGATCCTAGCGCCGGTGGCGGTTCGGGCCGTTACAGAGGGGTATCGGTTTCCGGGCTGTTACAGTTGGTATCAGAGCTTTGGGCCTCAAGAGTACGGTGTGTTGCACATCGGAAAGAGGTTGGTTTAGATGTCATAGAAGGGCAAGCACAATAAGAAAGATTCAGAGTAAGATCATGTCCACTAGGATCGGATGGGGAGTCCCGTCTTGTTTGATGATGTGAAATGCCATGTGTGGTGCATGTGCATTTATGTTTGTATTATGGATGTTGATAGTCCCTTAGCTGCGAAATGGCATAATATGTACTGATATGAAATGAGCTGAGAGACCAGGTATGGCCTTTGGCACAGTTGGTCAAGGCATGTTCTGCTATGTTGTAGGCTATAGGTGACAGGTTCATCCATGATATATATTGCATGAGGGGTCATGTGTTGGTCACATGGACCATATGATATGATGCATGCTATGTGTTATGATGCCATGCTATGTGATGTGATGCTTATGTGTACCGATGCGCTTGTTGTGTTTTCAGAAGAACTGAAGATGCAAGGTGCTAGTCGATCTGTGGAGTCAGATCCGTCTGAGTGGGAAGGTACGGAGATCTTTCCTCCCGTTCTGCCAGGAGTACAGTCAGGTATGGTTGGCAGTGGGGAAACGTCAAGAGACCCTGGAAGGTCTGTTGATGTCAGCAGAGAAGGAGTGGTGCAGGGGAGGGACATAGGTGTGCAAGTGAATATGGATGAAGACTGCATGGGAGAGTCTAAGGATTCTGAGAGTTCAAGTTCAGGGGAAGTTGATCCCTCCATGCTGATCACAGCCGCCAAGAGAGGTAGAAGGGGGAGAAGAACCCCTAAGCAATGGGGCAGAACTAGGAAGGGTAGGTTGTGGAAGAGGTTTAGGCTAGATGCTGAAGATGGTTCGAGTTCTGGTCGAGACACTACAAGATGTATGAGGTGCGGAAGGCCGCACAAGGGAGTCTGCCGTTATGGGACAACAGCTTGTTTTAGATGCGGACAGGAGGGACACATAGCACGTGAGTGTCCTACTGCACCCAGGATGGTACGGTCCCAGCAGTTAACTCCAAGTAATGTGGTTCAGACCAGTGAGCAAGGAAGGGGAGCAGACACATCAAACACGGTGATGCCAGGTACGCTCACTTTTGAATGTTCTGATGTGTGTGTTTTTGTGAACCCTAGTGTTTTTCTCTTTCTTTGGTTGCTCTAGGAGCCGTCGAGAGGTTGAGTTGATAGCTTCTGGGCTAGAGTGTTCTTTTTGGGTCCGTGGACTCGAGTGTGATCCATCTGAGGCAGAGTCAGTCTGCCGGTCCAGTTCTGTGTCAGTTGAGGGTAGATGCCTTCCACCCGAATTTGAGGTCCTAGACTTGACTGTCTGGACGTCAATCGAGGGATGGATTGGTTTCTGCTCGTGGTGCTATCTTGGTCTGTAGAGACAAGGTAGTCAAGTTCAGAGGACAGGATGGGTCAGAGATAGTCTTCTGAGGGAACACAGTAGGGATGCCTAGAGGTCTGATGTCAGCCTATCAGGCTCGTAGGGTGCATAGGAGGGGTTGTCAGAGGGTTCTAGCTCTTGTTTGAGAGTTTAGCAGTCAGGTCGGGGAACCAGCCTCAGTGCCAGTTGTAGAGGGAGGTAGTAGTCAGAGTAGGGGCGAGACTTGGTAGACAAGGGGTTTTATCCGACCTAGTACCTCACCCTGGAGTGTTCCAGTGTGGTGGTGGGAAAAGAAGGATGAATCCTTGAGACTTTGTAATAACTGTAAGCAGTTGACCAAGGTCACTACCAAGGGCAGGTATTCCCATGCAGGATGGATGATCTATTGGGACAGCTAGCAGAGGCTGTTTGTTTTCCAAGATAGATCTGAAATCCGGGTACTACCTGTGAGAGTTAGAGTTAGTTTTGGGTTAGCAGTGAGAAGAAGCCAGTTAGTTAAGATGAAGAGAAGAGAAAGGATCAGAGAAGCGCAGTGGAAGCGTGTTGAGTTTCAGGAGAAGGTTGGGTATTGTTAAGGTGTTTCTTTTGGGAAAGGCGTGCCTAGAAGAACCAGGAGTTTTTACTCCAGTAGTTTCTGTGTCTCTCGTTGGAGAGAGGTTTTAGGCTTCGCTTGCTTGCTTGCATGCTTTCTATGTGTTGTTTCAACATTCGAGGACGAATGTTTTTGTAAGGGGGGTAGAATGTAATACCCGGCTAGATTCCGGCATCGAAATCCCTACCTTCCGGCGGAATCTCTGTTGGAATTTGGAATTTCTGAAGATGCCAGAGGCTTCTAGAGGGGTAAAATGTGTTTTCTAAAAGGTTTTTACTGATTTCATGGTTTTAAATGGAAAGGAAATGAGTTTTGGAAAGAAAAGACCAAGGAGGCGTTTGCCAGGTTCGGCCGCCGAAAATGAAGTTCGGCCGCCGAACATGGAAAGGCTTCGGGAGCGCCTTTGGCCTCCGAAAGTCTTGTTTGAACAAGCCAAGGTTCGGCCGCTGAAAGTCAAGTTCGGCCGCCGAACATGCATGAGTTTAGGGGGCACGTTAGGCCGCCGAAGGTCTTCGACCAGGCCACCTATAAAGGCCCTCAGATCGGAAATGGGAGAGTTTTCTCCCCATTCTCGAGCTCAGGTGAGTTTTTGTCCTCCCTTGGCCGTTTTCATGTTCTTTCTTCATCTCCTTCATGTTTTCATGAGTTCCATGGTTATTTTGAAGAGTTTTCAAGCTTAGATCAAGTTTTGGGAGCTTGGAGCTTTTGGAGCTTGGATTCTCCACACCTCCGAGTTAGGGATCACGCAACCCTCGATCTTCAAGAGGTAAATGTAGATCCTTACTTCCCTAGTGTTTTTATGAAGTTTTAAGTAAGTTTTATAGGGTTTGATGGTTGAGTTTGGGTAGAAATGCATGTTTAAGGTTTATGTGGGTTTTATACCCAATGTATGTTATGTGATGTTTGTGTTGAGGAGTTTATGTTAGTTTATGCTCCTTTATGCTTGTGGGAGTGAGTATGCATGATTGGGAGAGAGTATGTGAGGATTTGGGTATATTTGAGTTTGGTTTTTGGCTTGGCAGAATCGGACCTGTCGTCCAGAGGGGACCAGGTTCGGCCGCCGAAAGGAGTTTCGGCCGCCGAACCTGCATGGGAGGCAGTCTTTAGGCTGCCGAACGTGCCCCCGAAGGAAGGACTTTCGTTTCTGTCCTAGGGTTTCGGCCGCCGAACCTGCCGCCGAACCTACCCGAGTTTCGTCTCTGGAAGGGACTTTCGGCCGCCGAAGGTGCCGCCGAAAGTGCCCTGTCCAGCCGTTTCTTGGGTGTTTTCCATGCATGTTTAAGTGATGTTTAGAGAGGTTTGTGGGGAGTTGTTTATGAGTTGTTAGAGTATGTTTGGCACCTCATTCGAGTCCACCTGTGTAGGATCGGACCCGAGGGACCGAGGAGGCCAGTAGTGCTAGCAGTTGCAGAGTCAGTCAGCGTCTGCCAGGAGGTGAGTAGAACTAACTTAATCTTCTATTTTAAGAAAATCAAATGCCTAAAGCATGTTCATGCATCATGATTATATGTAGTAGGTTGTTTGCACTAGTTCACGAAGGTGGCGCATTGCATTATTTGATGTTGATTCAGGAGGTTCGGACCAAGGCGACTTCAATAGCCCATATCTGTCATCGAGTCTTGGGTGAGTCTTTTGAGAGCCGGACAAGTACATATAGGAAAGTCCTTGTGAGCTCTCTGTGGACTAGGCACCCTGTCATGTATGTGAAAGTCCTGTGTGAGCTCCTTTGGGGGAGCCGGGCACCGACAGAGGGATTTTTGAGGTCATGTCTGATCCTTGAGAGTAAAGGATGCTAGCAAAGAAAGGAACTCTTAAAAACACTCCGTGGGGAAATATTTAGTTGCATGAGCCCCGAGACGGACCAGAGACAGTTATGTGATTTCTTTGTGATATGACGCATTTCATGAGAGCATGTAATTAATGAACTGTTTTCTCTGTTTCTACTCACTGGGCTTTTTAGCTCACCCCTTTCCCCTAATCCCAGTGTTGCAGGTTTAAGTCAGAGCTCAGAAGTCAGCAGGGTAAAGATTAAGAGACGTGTGTTTTATGTAATAGTTTATGTTTATGTATCAGTTTAGTAGTTTTAGAAGTGGACATGTAATATAAGTTGATGTAATGTATGTAACTGATAGTAGAGTTAATGTTTATGGATTAGAGTGTGCTTGGCCCTATAGACTGGTTAGTCCCTGTTAATGCATGGTTATGTTTATGTTATGTTGAGTTGAGAACCAAACTTGAGGCATGTAATGTTACCCCATTGGAGTATATGATGAGGACTCCAGTGGAGGTTTTATGATTTTATGATGTATGTTTCATGTCAGGATACATGCACAGGTCAGGTTTGGGTTCAACAGATGTTCAGCTTTCATATTTGTATGGTTAAGTTTTAATCATGTATGGGATTTGACCAGGTAATAGTATGTATGTTTGGCTTGCTACGGGTCCCGGCGGCCTTAAGCCGATCTGGATCCTAGCGCCGGTGGCGGTTCGGGCCGTTACAGAGGGGTATCGGTTTCCGGGCTGTTACATGGAGATTGAAAGAAATTGAGCTCCGGGGGTCTCCAAGCTTCAAAACTTTGATCTTAGCTCAAAAATCTTCAAAACAAAGTAAAAACTCATCAAAACTTGAAGGGATTGAAGGAAAACACGAAATCAACCATGGGAGGGCGAAATCTCACCTATGCCCGAAAATAGAGAGAGAAAACTCGCCCATTTTCGGACAAGGGGCCTTTTATAGGTGGCTGGCCAGACCACCTTCAGGGGCCAAAGGTGCTTCCGCAAGAGCCCAATGTTCGGCGGCCGAACTTGAGGTTCGGCGGCCGAACATGGCTTTTCCCTCCTTGGTCTTTTCTTTCAAAACTCAATTTCTTTCTTCATTAAAACCATAAAAACATATAGAAACATTTTAGAAAACCTTTATTTTACCCTTCTAAAAGGCTCCGACATCCGAGAAATTCTGGATTCCAAGGGAGATTCCGCCGGAAGGTAGGAATTTCGATGCCGGGGTCTAGCCGGGTATTACAGCTGGAGCCCGTAGCAAGCCTACTATACATCCTTTTATACCTGATAAAATCTCATACATGATCATACGATTTAACAAAATCATAAACATTTCATGAACCAAAGCTCGACCTGTGTATGTATCAAAACTGAAATCATAAAACCTATACTAGAGCTCTCATCAAATGCTCCAGTATGGTCAACATAACATGCCTCAAGCTCAGTTCAAACATAAATTCATACTTAAAATTTTTACATATGAGGGATCATGAAACAGGGATTACAAGGACAAACACTTGGGCAAAGCACAATTCTAATCCATAAAACAATACATGTCCATAACTATATTATTACAATAGACTATACTAGCAATCCAGCTGACTTCTCGAGCTAAATTTGATCCTGCAAACCTGAGGTTAGGGGAAAGGGATAAGCTATAAGGTTCTAGTGAGCAGAACACATAAAAAAAATAGTTCAATAAACTTATGATCGTATGAATACATCACAACACAAACAATTCACATTAAGATGGACTTGTCACCAGTAACCCTCTACAAATTCCAATAGTGCCTAGCCCACGATGGATGCTCCTTAGGACTTCCTCTTAAACATATCATAACATGTCCATAATGCTAGGGGCGTAGAATGGGCAGCCCTAGTCTTTCCATATCCATCATAACATATCATACGTATTCGAGGGCTAGTGGACCATCCAACATTCATCCACAATAACAATAAATTATGAAATGCATCATATTCATGAATTTTAATGTAAACAACCTAATTATATATACATGGCATTCGTGATGCATGAGCATGCTTAAAATGTTTGATTTCTTTAAAATAATAGATCAGTTTAGTTCTACTCACCTCTGGCAGACGCTCACCTAAAATAATAGATCAGTTTAGTTCTACTCACCTCTGGCTGACGCTCGCCTAAAACTGAAGTAGTTATCTTACTGCAGGCCTCTACGGTCTCCCAAGTTCGATCCTACACAGATAGACTTAAATGAGGGACCATACATAACTTTTACAATACTCAAAACAACTCCCCAAGAAACCCCTATAAACATACAAGAACATACTTAGAAAACAAGTAGAAAAAGGCTGGGCAGGGGACTTTCGGAGACCGAAGGTCCCTCACAGATCCGAAAGTCGAAACCTTCGGGGGTAGGTTCAGCGGTCTAAAGCCCCTTATAGATCCGAAGGTCGAAACCTTCAGGGGCAGGTTCGGCGGCCTAAAGCCTCCCACAGATCTGAAGGTCGAAACCTTCGGGAGCAAGTTAGGCAGCCAAACGGCTGCCTCCACAAGTAGGTTCCGTGGCCGAACCTAGGTCCAGCAAGGCATAACCCGATTCTGCTCTAAGCATGTAGCCACCAAAAGCTCCCTTTCTCACATGCAACAACTCATAAACAAAAGCACACACTCAACATGCATAAGGGACATCTAGATCTAGCCTAATCCTCATCATGCAACACCAACAACCCAAAAGAAAACACCCATTAACAATCCTAAGCTCAACCTTTCAACTTAGAAGAAAAAATTTAACTTGCATGCATCAACAAACCCCCTAAAACACCTATAAAACTTGTTGAAACCTTTAGAAAATAGAAGACAGGTGAAGATCAAACTTACCTCTTAAGGAACAGCAAGGTGACAACAATCTATGGGAGGGTTTTGGATATGGAGAGATGAGTTTTGAGGGTTCCAAGAGCTAGGGTTCCGCAACGCAACTTAAACTTCAAAACAACTGCAGAAAAAATCATGAATTCTTTGAGGGATTTGAAGAAATTTCAGCAAAAATGCCAAAGATGGTGCATGAATTCACCTCTACCCGAAAATGGAGAAAGAATTCTCACATTTTCAGGCTGATGGCCTTTTATAGGTGGCTGAGAAAACTACGTTCGATGGCCAAACTTGAAAGTTCGGCAGCCGAACCTTGAGATTCCTCTAAAACTCTTTTCTCTTTTCTTTTAACACGATTCCAAAAATTTCAAATTCATTTTATGAAAACCTTATTTTACCCTTCTAAAGATTCCAGTTTTAGGATTCTGAATTCCAATGGAGATTCCGTCGGAAAGTGAAAATTCCGACGTTGGAGTTTAGATGGATATTACAGGGATGGGCCCTAAACATCTGAATGAACTAATTCAAAAGCAGACTCAGCTCATTTATTAACTTTAGGACTTAAAGAGCTTCGATGATGTTTTGCAAAATGACATGACTCACATTCTAGTAAAGATACCTAATGAAATTGAGGGTATAACTTCTTCAAAACCGGTAAAGAAAGGTGTCCCAACCAATAATGTGCTTCAAATGGAGATATGACACTGGAGTAGGCAACAGACTGAGGCATCCATGCATCCAAAATATAGAGACCCCGAAATACATGTCCTTTACCAATAATCTGTTTCGTCACAAGATCCTGAATGAGACAATAATCATAAAAAAAAAGGAAACACGACAATTTAGGTCTTTGGTAAGTTTACTCACAGAGATTAAATTAAAAGTAAGATTAGGTAAACTTAGCATAGATGATAGGATAATAGAAGGAATAGGTTTAACAGTATCAGAACCCTCAACATTATAGGTTGACCCATCAGCTATAATAACAAAAGAATCTGTTTTATGAGATTGAAAGCTAGTAAAATTATTAGGATTACCTGTCATGTGATCTGTGGCACCAGATTCTATGACCCATTTATAGGAAGAGGAAATAAGACATGTTTTATCTGTCTCAGCCGCTACTGAAAATGTTGGGATAACTTTAATAATATGGGTCTTATTGTCAAAAACCATTTCAACTAAAACCCTATACTCCTATACCTTCAAATGAATTAAAGAAAGATAACAAAATCTAATCCAGTGAACAATATCAAAAAACGACTCCACCCAACACTCAAATGGAAAACGAACTACAGATCTGACAAGGGGGCTGCAAGGCAACTTCGGCGTCCTCCCTAGGTGAACGGTGAGAGACAAATATTATGGTTAATACAAAAGAACAGGAGCTCTAAGTCTCCAAAAATTTAAAACTTGAAGGGAGAGAAAAAATTAAATCTCTATGGAAATGACTATGATACCATGTAATAAGATAAGGAATAATTGGGCAATTTCAGTATATTTCTCCATTGAAGTAAGTGGGTATATATACATATTACAAGGTCTTGTTAAGGCAACTCCCAATAATCCTCTATCAATTAATTAGCCTATGGTTATGAAATCTCTTATAAATATGTACAGATTTGGTTCACTCTCTAACAAGAACCAAAATATATGTAATCTCCAACAGTGAAAATCCTTATCCCAAAACCTCATCCACTCCTCCCCCTTCCCTCCACTCATTTCTCCTCTCATACCATTAACTATAAACAAGAAAAAAGATAGACACTCGCAAAAACAGTTCTATAGACCAAAAACCGCAGCCAAAACTCACTCTTCTTCTGTTTTGATCTCTGGCTAGAGCTTTAGAAAGTTCACTACCACCATGTCTTCTTCGAATCTGACAATATGGGTGTCCTCAAAACCATTTCATTTTGACACCTCTTGACTCTCATTTTGCTCTTCTCTCAACCCTTTTCAGCTTGCTACACATAGTTTGTAATACCCGGCTAGACTCCGGTATCGGAATTCCTACCGTCCGGTGGAATCTCAGATGTCGGAAACCTCTAGAAGGGGAAAACCATGTTTTATGAAATGTTTTTAAGGTATTTTATGTTTTAAGTAAAAAGGAAAATGAGTTTTGAATGAAAAAGGCCTAAGGAGGCTTTACCAGGTTCGGCCGCCGAAAGTTAAGTTCGGCCGCCGAACATGGATAGGTTTTGGGAGCGCCTTTGGCCCCCGAAAGCCTTATTTGAAAGACTTAAGGTTCGGCCGCCGAACCTCATGTTCGGCCGCCGAACATGCATGAGATGTGGGGGCACGTTAGGCTGCCGAAAGGTGGCAGAACCAGCCCTATAAAAGGCCCCGTGACCGAAACAGGTGAGGTTTCCTCTCCCATTTCGGCCGACGGTGAGCTCTAGCCCTCCTTTGGTCATTTTAAGTGTTTTCCCTCAAATCTTTCAGATTTTAACAAGTTACATCTTGTTTTTGAAGAGTTTTGAAGTTAGAGTAAGATTGGAAGCTTGGAGACCAAAGAGCGGATTTCTCTCTACCTCCAAGCTAGGATCGTTTTTCCCTCTCGATCTTCAAGAGGTAAGCTTAGATCCAACCTCTCTTGCATGTTTTAAGAAAGTTTTAAGTAGATCTATGGGGTAGAAAAGCATGAGTAGGCTTGTTGAAGTTTCTTTTATGTTTATGGGTTCAATGTGCATGTTCTTGAGCAATGTGCCTTGTTTGTGTGTTGTAGTTGGGGTTTAAGTTAGTTTGAGACCCTTAGGAGCTTGTATGCTTGAGTATGCATGTTGTAGAATAGGTCTTTGCATGATTGGTTGTGTAGGGGGTTGGAATGGGCAAGAAGAACCAAGTTTCTGCCCTTTGGCAGAAACCAGGTTCGGCAGCCGAAGGGACTTTCGGCCGCCGAACCAGCTTGGGAGGCAGCTTTAGGCTGCCGAAGCCTGCCCCCGAAAGTTGGAGTTTCGGATCTGTCCGAGACTTTCGGCCGCCGAAGGTGCCGCCGAACATGCATGAGTTTCGTCTCTGTCTGGGAGTTTCGGCCGCCGAAGGTGCCGCCGAACCTGCCTGACTTTCGGATCTGTCTGGACTTTCGGCCGCCGAAGGTGCCGCCGAAGGTGCCCTGTCCAGACTTTTCTTGCATGTTTTTATGTGATGTTTTCAGGATGTTTTAGGGGGTTTTTGGGGAGTATAGTAGAGTTATGTTTATGTATGTTTGGTCCCTCACTGGAGTCCACCTGTGTAGGATTGGACCCGAGGAACCAAGGTGTTTAGCAGTGTCAACCACTTCAGAATCGGTGCAGAGCTAGCCTCAGGTGAGTGGAACTAAACCTAATGTTTTAAACTAAGAAATTAAATGTTTTTAGAGCATGATCCATGCATCATAAATGCCATGATATATGTATTAGGTTGTTTTGCATTAGAACTCACGAATATGATGCATTGCATAATATGTTGTTGATGTGGATGGATGTTGGATGATCCTTAGCCCTCAGTATGAGATGAGATAATATGATATGATATGCCATGGTATGATATGAGACAGAAAGACCAGGTCGCCCCTGGTACTATGTTAGGTAAGCGAACACTAGGTGAGGCCTAATCGCCCCTGGTGTAGTTGGACTTGTTATGATATGAGTTATGTAAGCGAATACTAGGTGTGGCCTCATCGCCCCTGGTATAGTTGGACGTACTACAGTATGTAGAGGGCTATAGGTGACAAATTCATCCTTGATGTGATATGTTTGTGATGTGTTGCATTTCATGAAAGCATGAACAAGAAAAAGTTACTTAATAAGATACCTAAAAATGGAGGAACTATGATAATAATAAAATGAACAATAAGATACCTAAAAATGGAGGAATTAAAGCAAATAATTTTTTTAGTTTCTGCTCACTGGGCTTTCTAGCTCACCCCTCTCCCCTAACCCCAGTCTTGCAGGTGCAGAGTAGATCGAGATAGACAGGAGATCAGCAGGTTACGTCCATGGTCATGATTATGTAATAGAATAGTTGTGGACATGATGTAATGTAAGGTTATGTATTGATGTAACAAGAGTTGTATTGTATAATGATATTATGTTATATGATCAGAGTTATAGTATTGTGCTTGGCCCGAGTTGGTTAATCCCTTTGTACATGAGTTTTATTTTATGTGTTTCATGTGATGGACCGAGTTTGACAAAGGGGTATGCTGACCCTAGGGGTTCTATGAGTTCAGTCATAGTGCATACACAGGTCAAACGGGTTAAAGAAGAAGTTTACAGTTTTATACTTTAAAGTTTATGCTTATGTCTGATCATGTATGGGATTATACCAGCTATACAGGATGCATGTTAGGCTTGCTACGGGTCCCGGCGGCCTTAAGCCGATCTGGATCCTAGCGCCGGTAGCGGTCCGGATTTCCGGGTCGTTACAGAGTGGTATCAAAGCCCTAGGTTCACATGGTCGGACCTATAGTGTGTCGGGCTCATAGAGGTTATAGTAGGGCAAGCACAATAGGAAGATCATGTCCACTAGGATAGGATATGGAGTCCTGTCTTGTCTGATGATGTGGAATGCCATGATGATGAGCATGTGCATTAATGCTATGATGTGTATGTGATGCAGGTTCATGTGTTTCCACATGAACCGTATGATGCTTATGTTTATGTGCTATGTTATGCTTTCAGAAGTGAAGATGAGAGGAACTCGTCGATCTGCGAGATTGACTGGAGCTCCGCCAGAGAATGAGGGCATGGATGCCCATCCCCCTGCTCTGCAGAGGGCAAGATCTTGTAGGACGATCAGAGAAAGTACATCAAGGGACCCCAGAAGGTCTTTTGATGCAGGTCGGAGGAGATCAGTTCATGAAGGTATGTCAGCGGATGTGATGGAAACAGAGGAGGATAACCAGAGAAGAGATAGTAGTTTGGGCATGAGTATGTCAGTAGAGGATATGGGGGAGTCCCAAGGAGGCACTCAGGCCTCGGGTTTTGTTCCACCACAGTATCCACCCTACCCGCAAGGGCCAGGGTATCCGATGGGAGGTACGTCGGATTTCTTCAGCTATAACCCATATCCCACCTTTATGCCCTATCCTCCCTTTCACCCACCGTACCCACAGTACCCCATGTTTCCATCCTCACCTTTTTTCTCAGGTCCAGCTAACCCTAACCCAGGGAATGCTGCACCTCCTCCTCCACCAGCAGAACCAATTGTCCCTGATGTCCCGATACCCAAACCTGGTTCATCAGTTGGGGGTAGAGTAAAGATGACAGATTACCTAAAGTTGGATGCCCCCAAGTTTGAATCAGGTGATGACCCTTTTGAGTACCTCAGAACGGTAAAGATGATAACAGATGAGTTAGGAGCGAGTGACAGTAGAGCCATTCAGATGGCAGGGTTCACATTGAAATGCAAGAAGGCAAGGGAATGGTTCAAAAACTATGTGAACCCAAGGTTGGAGAGCTTATCCTGGGAGCAGTTTGCCAATGAGTTTGCAGGATGGGCTTTTCCAGATAGTTCCAGAGAACTGAAGATGATCGAGTTTGAGCAGCTAAGGCAGACGGAAGAGATGAGCGTAGAGGAGTTTACTGACAGGTTCCTGGAGTTGTTGCCGTTTGCAGGACAAGGTCTTGACACAGACCTGAAGAAGTCTAGGAGATATGTTATGAAGCTTCACCCCAGGTATTCCTCGTTGGTTCAATCAGCAGAAAGGGAGAGCTTCCATGCTATAGTAGATATGGCACGGAGAATGGAGGCTAGTGCCATTGTCCAGGGGACAGTTAAACAGTACGTGGCACAGTCTTCGGGTTCCAAAATCCCAGGGACAAGTGATGTTGATCTCTCCCCTTTGAACGAGGCTGTCACAAAAAGTAAGAAGGGAGGCAGAGGCCTCAGAAGATCGAAGAAGAGCAAGTTTTGGGAACAGATAAAGTCTGGTCTGGGTTTAGGTGATGGTTCGAGCTCTGGTTCGGGTAACTCCAGATGTATACGGTGCGGTAGGCAGCACAAGGGAGTCTGTTTGATTGGGACAACAGCATGCTTCAGGTGCGGACAGGAGGGGCACATGGCACGTGAGTGTCCCACCGCGACCTTGGTGGCACGGTCCCAGCAGACAGTTTCGGACAGTGTAGCTCACCCAGTAGCTCCATCCTTGTTTCAGGGCAGTGGTAGAGGCGGAGACAGGGGGACAGCCCCTTCTTCAGCAGGTTCCCGTGGGGAAGGTCCATCAGCTCCAGCGCGGATCTTCGCCATGACCCAGCAGGAGGCTAACACATCAAACCCGATGGGATCAGGTAATCTCACTCTTTTATGTTTGATGTGTGCGCTTTTATGAACCATGATGTTTCTCTTTTCCTTGTTTACTTGTGAGCCCTTGTGAGGTTGGGTTGATAGCTTATGGGTTAGAGTATCCCCTTGGGGTCAGTGCACCCAAGTGTGATCCATCTGTGGCAGAGTCAGTCTGCCATTATAGTCAGAGTTTGTGTTGTGAGTAGATGCTTTCCAGCTGACCTAGCGGTTCTAGATTTGACTGATTGACGTCATTCTAGTGTTGGATTGGTTCTTCTACTAGTGGTACTACCTAGTCTGCAGAGACAAGGTAGTCAGGTTCAGAGTTCAGGATGGATCAGAGGTAGTCCGTAGAGGGGACAAAATAGGGATACCTAGAGGTTCAGTATCAACCCTACAGGCTCGTAGGTTGTTCAGGAAAAAGTTGTCAGAGATTCTAGCTTTTCAGAGAGAGTATAGCAGTCAGGTCAGGGAGCCCGCCTCAATGCCCGTTGTTAGAGAGAGTTTTAGATGTTTCTCCAGATGAGTTCCCAGGACTACCACCTGTCAGGGAGATAGAGCTTAAAATAGAAGTAATTCATGAAATTGGACCAATCTCTATCCCTCCCTACAGGATGGTATCAACAGAGTTAAAGGAGTTATAAGGATCAGTTGTAAGAATTGGTAGTTAAGGGTTTCCATCTGACTGAGCACTTCGCCTTGGGGTGTTCCAGTGTTGTCATGAGAATAAAAGATGGATCCCTAGGACTTTGTATCGACTGCAAGTCGTTGAACGAAGTCACTACCCAGATCAGGTAGTTGTTACCGTGGATCGACGATCTAGTTGAAATCAGCTAGCAGGAGCTAGTTGTCCTTCCAAGATAGATCTGAAGTCCACGTACCATCAGTTAAGATCAAGGAAGAAGATGTACAGAGAGCAGTGTTTAGAACCAGATGTGGGCACTATGGGTTCTTAGGAATGTCGTTCGGGTGAATGCACACCCCTACAACATTCATGGATCTCATAAGCAGAGTTTTAGTCGGTTTCTGGATCACTCCGTTATCGTCTTCATTGACGGTACCTCGGTGAGTTCCAGAAATGCAGAAGGGTACGCCCATCATCTGAAATCAGGATTGCAGATCCTGAGAGAACATGGCTTGGATGCTCAGTTCTCCAAATGTGAGTTCCGGTCAAGGAGCATACTTTTCTTGGGTCATATGTGTCGGAGAAAAGAAAAGTGAAGTAGACCTGAGAAAGTTGAAGTTGTAGCCGACTAGCCCAGGCCCATTGTAGTGACAAAGATCAAAGAGCTTTTGGGTTGGGCAGGTTACCTAATGGAGGTTCATCTAGAACTTCTCTAGAGTTGCCGCTCCTATGGCCAGACGGATCAAGAAGAACTAGAAGGTGTGTGGTCTACTCAGAGTGAAGAGGGCTTTGGAAGAGCCAAAGGAAATGTAGATGTCAGCACCAGTGGTGGCTCTGTCCGCCAGTGATGAAGATTTCACAGTGTCCCGTGATACGTTCCGAGTGGAACTAGATTGTGTATTAATGAAAAGGGGTAGGATGATTGCTTATGCTTCTAGGTAGTTGGAGAAGCATGAGTTGAATCATCTTATACATGATCTAAGGATGGCAATGGTAAGCTTTGCACTCAAGATGTGGAGGCGGTACCTGTATAAGGCGTGGTAGTAGATCCTTACAGATCGAAGAAACTTGCAATACATCTTGAGTCAAGGGAGAAGAACCTGAATTAAAGGAGATGGGTAAAAACTGCGTAGTGGTTATGACTTCAAGGTTCGGTATATTCGGCAGAGGCAGATATTTCGATAGATGCCCTCAACCGGAAACCACTTGGCAGCTTACCCCATCCCTCAGTACAGTAAGAAGAAAGCCACTAGTCAGAAGATGAGAAGAAACAGAACTGCTGAGAGTCAGCGGGAGAGTATGGAGTCGTCCGCAAGAGACATGTAAATTTCAGAAGAGAAGAAGAGTTTTTGTTAGAGTGCGCAGTGGAAGCGTGTTGAGGTTCTCGAGGAAGATGAGGTTACTGGAGATGTCTCCTAAAGAGAGGGTGACTCGTTATGGGCAGAAAGGTGAATTAGCTCTAAGATACATTAGACCCTTTGAAATCCTGCAAAGGATTTGGGAATGTATCCCACGAGTTAGATTTACCTACTTCAATGGAAGAAATCCATCCGTTTTTACATGTTTCCACGGTATATGAGTTTGTGTCGGGTCCGAGTGAGGTTCTTGAAGGAACCAGAGGTGGAGATCGCAGAGGATCTCACCTATGTTGAGCAGCTAGTACAGACCGCAGACACGCACGTTAGAAAGTGTGGAAACAAGGAAATCCCGATGGTGAAAGTCCCTTAGAATCACCTTAAGATGAAAAGTGCATCAGGGAGACCGAGAGTTCATACTCCAGTGACACCGTGTTTCTTTTTAAATTCGAACTTATGTGTTGTTATGATTGTATGTTATGTTTCACGTTATGCATGTCCTAATTGAGGAACATTCGGGGACGAATGTTCTTAAGGGGGGGAGAATGTAATACCCGGCTAGACTCCGGTATCGGAATTCCTACCGTCCGGTGGAATCTCAGATGTCGGAAACCTCTAGAAGGGGAAAACCATGTTTTATGAAATGTTTTTAAGGTATTTTATGTTTTAAGTAAAAAGGAAAATGAGTTTTGAATGAAAAAGGCCTAAGGAGGCTTTACCAGGTTCGGCCGCCGAAAGTTAAGTTCGGCCGCCGAACATGGATAGGTTTTGGGAGCGCCTTTGGCCCCCGAAAGCCTTATTTGAAAGACTTAAGGTTCGGCCGCCGAACCTCATGTTCGGCCGCCGAACATGCATGAGATGTGGGGGCACGTTAGGCCGCCGAAAGGTGGCAGAACCAGCCCTATAAAAGGCCCCGTGACCGAAACAGGTGAGGTTTCCTCTCCCATTTCGGCCGACGGTGAGCTCTAGCCCTCCTTTGGTCATTTTAAGTGTTTTCCCTCAAATCTTTCAGATTTTAACAAGTTACATCTTGTTTTTGAAGAGTTTTGAAGTTAGAGTAAGATTGGAAGCTTGGAGACCAAAGAGCGGATTTCTCTCTACCTCCAAGCTAGGATCGTTTTTCCCTCTCGATCTTCAAGAGGTAAGCTTAGATCCAACCTCTCTTGCATGTTTTAAGAAAGTTTTAAGTAGATCTATGGGGTAGAAAAGCATGAGTAGGCTTGTTGAAGTTTCTTTTATGTTTATGGGTTCAATGTGCATGTTCTTGAGCAATGTGCCTTGTTTGTGTGTTGTAGTTGGGGTTTAAGTTAGTTTGAGACCCTTAGGAGCTTGTATGCTTGAGTATGCATGTTGTAGAATAGGTCTTTGCATGATTGGTTGTGTAGGGGGTTGGAATGGGCAAGAAGAACCAAGTTTCTGCCCTTTGGCAGAAACCAGGTTCGGCAGCCGAAGGGACTTTCGGCCGCCGAACCAGCTTGGGAGGCAGCTTTAGGCTGCCGAAGCCTGCCCCCGAAAGTTGGAGTTTCGGATCTGTCCGAGACTTTCGGCCGCCGAAGGTGCCGCCGAACATGCATGAGTTTCGTCTCTGTCTGGGAGTTTCGGCCGCCGAAGGTGCCGCCGAACCTGCCTGACTTTCGGATTTGTCTGGACTTTCGGCCGCCGAAGGTGCCGCCGAAGGTGCCCTGTCCAGACTTTTCTTGCATGTTTTTATGTGATGTTTTCAGGATGTTTTAGGGGGTTTTTGGGGAGTATAGTAGAGTTATGTTTATGTATGTTTGGTCCCTCACTGGAGTCCACCTGTGTAGGATTGGACCCGAGGAACCAAGGTGTTTAGCAGTGTCAACCACTTCAGAATCGGTGCAGAGCTAGCCTCAGGTGAGTGGAACTAAACCTAATGTTTTAAACTAAGAAATTAAATGTTTTTAGAGCATGATCCATGCATCATAAATGCCATGATATATGTATTAGGTTGTTTTGCATTAGAACTCACGAATATGATGCATTGCATAATATGTTGTTGATGTGGATGGATGTTGGATGATCCTTAGCCCTCAGTATGAGATGAGATAATATGATATGATATGCCATGGTATGATATGAGACAGAAAGACCAGGTCGCCCCTGGTACTATGTTAGGTAAGCGAACACTAGGTGAGGCCTAATCGCCCCTGGTGTAGTTGGACTTGTTATGATATGAGTTATGTAAGCGAATACTAGGTGTGGCCTCATCGCCCCTGGTATAGTTGGACGTACTACAGTATGTAGAGGGCTATAGGTGACAAATTCATCCTTGATGTGATATGTTTGTGATGTGTTGCATTTCATGAAAGCATGAACAAGAAAAAGTTACTTAATAAGATACCTAAAAATGGAGGAACTATGATAATAATAAAATGAACAATAAGATACCTAAAAATGGAGGAATTAAAGCAAATAATTTTTTTTAGTTTCTGCTCACTGGGCTTTCTAGCTCACCCCTCTCCCCTAACCCCAGTCTTGCAGGTGCAGAGTAGATCGAGATAGACAGGAGATCAGCAGGTTACGTCCATGGTCATGATTATGTAATAGAATAGTTGTGGACATGATGTAATGTAAGGTTATGTATTGATGTAACAAGAGTTGTATTGTATAATGATATTATGTTATATGATCAGAGTTATAGTATTGTGCTTGGCCCGAGTTGGTTAATCCCTTTGTACATGAGTTTTATTTTATGTGTTTCATGTGATGGACCGAGTTTGACAAAGGGGTATGCTGACCCTAGGGGTTCTATGAGTTCAGTCATAGTGCATACACAGGTCAAACGGGTTAAAGAAGAAGTTTACAGTTTTATACTTTAAAGTTTATGCTTATGTCTGATCATGTATGGGATTATACCAGCTATACAGGATGCATGTTAGGCTTGCTACGGGTCCCGGCGGCCTTAAGCCGATCTGGATCCTAGCGCCGGTAGCGGTCCGGATTTCCGGGTCGTTACATAGTTCGTTTGACACCAATCCTTCAAGATCCTCTTCTGTGACCTCAATTCATTGTGGTCTCCAGGAGCTTAGGAGTTGTATAGATTCAGTGAAGAACACACAAAAGATCACAGAGGCTATGAAGCTTGTTGCTGCTGCTAAAGTGAGGAGAGCATAAGAAGCTATTGTCAATGGTAGGCCTTTCTTTGAAACTCTAGTAGAAGTTCTATACAACATTAATGAACAACTCCAAACTGAGGACACAGATGTGCCTCTAACCAAAATTAGGCCGGTCAAGAAAGTTTCTCTAATTATTGTTATTGGTGATAGAGGTCTTTGTGGAGGTTTCAACAACAATATAATCAAAAAGGCAGAATCAAAGATTGTAGAATTGAAGGATCTTGGACTTGATTATACTGTCATTAGCGTTGGAAAGAAGGGTAACACTTATTTTTTAAGGCGGCCTTAATTATATTCCAGTAGATAGGAGTATTGAGGGTACCTCTCTCTCCACAGCTAAAGAGGCTCCAACAATTGCAGATGATGTTTTTTCACTCTTTGTAAGTGAAGAGGTTGATAAGGTGGAGCTTTTATACACAAAATTTGTGTCACTGGTAAAGTCTGATCTTGTTATACAAACCTTGCTTCCACTCTCACCAAAGGGAGAGATTTGTGACATTAATGGGAACTGTGTGGATGCTGCTGAGGATGAGTTCTTCAGATTGACAACAAAAGAAGGGAAGTTAACTATAGAGAGAGATGTTGTTAGGACTCAAACAACATATTTCTCCCCCATTTTGCAGTTTGAGCAGGACCCAGTTCAAATTTTTGATGCCTTATTACCTCTATACTTGAACAGTCAAATTTTAAAGGCATTGCAAGAATCACTAGCCAGTGAGCTTGCTGCTAGGATGAGTGCTATGAGCAATGCAACTGATAATGCAATGGAATTGAAAAAGACCCTTTCCATCGTTTACAATAGGGAGCGCCAGGCAAAGATTACTGGAAAGATATTGGAGATTGTAGCAGGTGCCAATGCATTGACCAAGAAAAATATTAGTTGTTTCTACACATCAACCACCACCTCCACAATTCTAATTCTCTTTTGGTAAATTCATGGATTTCCCCTTATTCATTCAAATATGCTTGTTTTAATAACAGTTATGAGATAAGACACTTAATTTTTTTCAACTACTGTAAATTCTCAAATTGCTACAGAACTCTGTGTGAATTGAGAACGGCAATGTATTTTAGAACAAGGGAGCATCCTGCTTATCATTGTACATTAGCCTTTTTCCTGATATTATACTACTTGAATTTCCTGAGGTTTTCACTATAGGATGCCCAATATGTTAGTGATTTCTGTTGTATTAATTTCTTATATGCACACTCATTAGTACCGTAGTCGTCTTTAGAGCTGGGAGATCTTGAATTTGAACTAGTTAGAGCCAATTGTACAAAAAAAATTCTTATCTACAGTGCTATTGCAATTTGATTCTCTTTACTATAATAGCACTTTGATTCTCTTTACTGTATTATTTGAGTCTCAGTTCAAATGCTAAAAGATGCTACGGTGCTGTCGTTTTAAGTCATCTTGAATGCTAAATAAAAATTCTTAATTAAATGAGAGTATTTAGACATGTATTTGTATACTCTGAAGTAAATTTTCAGTATACATACTCCACCTATATATAGGTAGTCTAGACCTATAAACCATTCACTAGAAAATACAAGAACCTACTGGAACCTACTAGAATACAATATACTAAAACATCTAAAATACTATAGTAGCTCTATACTAACATCCCCTCAAGTTGGATCAGGGGGCAAAGCAACCAGATGCAACTTGGAGACAAAAAAAATGGTGTTATGGAGTGGTTAATGGCTTAGTGAAGACATCCGCAAGCTAAGGAGAGGATGACACGTGAACAGGAGCAACAAAACCTTTTTGGAGTTGTTCCCTGACCAGATGACAATCTATGTCAAGATGCTTGATTCTCTTATGAAAAATGGGGTTGTTAGCTATATGAATGGTTGCTTGGTTATCGCACTGCAAAGAAACAGAAAATTGCACATTAACTCATAAGTCTTTTAATATATATGAAATCCATAAAAGCTCACACACGACAATGCCCATGCTTTGATATTCAGCTTCGGCAGAGGATTTGGAAACTGTATTCTATTTCTTGGTTTTCCAGTTGATAAAAGAACCTTCTAAAAAAATACAAAAACCAGTAATATATTACCTAGAAAAAGGAACAAGTGGCCCAATTTGCATCACAATAAATGAAAAGATTAGACAAGTCAGACGTGGCAGAAAAATATAATGCCTTAGCTGGGTAAGTCATAAGATATCTTAAGACATGGCAGGCGATGTCCCAATGGGGCTTTCTAGGACTTGACATAAATTGACTGAGATAATGAACTGCAAAGCTAATGCGAAGCCTAGTAATGTTAATGTATAGCAACCTGCCAATTAGCCGCCTATATTTATCAGGCTTGGACCTTTTTGTATGTCGTTTTGGTTATTAATAAAAGAGGTTTTTATCATTATTATTTATTTGCATGTTACATAATAATGATTATCATCCCTGGTTACTTATTATTATGTTGATAATAATAAAATATAACTGGTATGATTATTGATTGATAATCATGAGATGATTATGTATATGTTGATATAATTCAATAATCATAGATACTTGTTAGAGAATAAAGTATTGGATGGACCCGCATTGAGATCACTACATGGATCATTGTCATAAGTGAATCTCAAAATAGTTATGTCTTAATCCTTTGACTTGAGATTGCCATAGTTTCCAACATAAGGACTATTATGTTTTGACATAACCAAACGTTGTCTTTAATTGGACAATCATAAAGGTTATTATTGAGCATAATAGAAATTATGTAGAGGATAATGAACAATCAAGATAGGATTTGTCCCTCTCTATGAGAGAGATATCTTCTGGGCCCCTCGATAAGTGAGACTGAGAAATGCATGGCCGTGCTCAAATGAATTGATAGTGTGATCAATATCATTTGAATTTATCAGTCTACTTAGAGATCGAGAAATCATAAGTTTGAACATTATAAGTTTGACATTGACCATGACTTATGTTCAAACTAGATATCGTGTGACAAAAGGATTAATTCATGTTCTATTTAATAGGCTTTATCGGACTATTGATCCTCATATTAGTTGGGTAGTCATAATGTCTTGCTAGAGGCTACTTATGACTTATAGGCCTTGTTGGATTGGGTCTATTGCCAATTAATGTGAGCCTATTGGGTCACACACAAGAACGTTGTTGATGTGCTATATTAATGGGCTAAAAGCCCATTAGTATAATTAATAATAATAAAGTGTTATTATTATTAATTATTTATTATTATAAGATAATAATATTTAAAAGATCTGCAGTCTATCTGTAACTGTTACAGATAAAGGACTCTATCACATAAAGATATTTGAGTATCTGCGAGATTGTGATAGTGAGTTCTGAACACAACTCTTTTGGGAAAAGAGTAGCACAACTCTTTTAGGAAAAGAGTTGTGGGAAAACAAAAAGACTGAAACATATAAATACTCTTTCTACGAAGAGAGTGTGGACGACGTTTTTGAGAAAACTCAGTCTAAAAGATTGCAGATTGTGGAGCACATAATCTATCAATCTTTGAGAGAGCTAGCATTCTAGAAGGATAGAAGACGTTCGTGTGGATACCATAGAGGGTGTTCGTTTGAAAAGGCAGCACCATCAGTCCAACATTGTATATTCTCAACGAGATTAACAGGTTAGTCTCAAATCTTTCTTGTGAATTAAACGAAGCACTCGAATTCTGGGAAAGGAAATCAACAGAGATTTTATTTTTTCGCTGTGCAACTGGGTTGCAATAATCTCAGGATTTTCCGACACATAGTGCATGGCTTTAACCCAATTAGGGTCATTGAAGGCTTGAGTGTAAGTGCAGGGTTCATGAATGTGAGAAATTGTATTAAGATAAATGTGATGTGAAGGTGTAAAGCGAACAGACAAACCGAAGTTAGAAGCAGTAGATAAATGACTTACAACAAAATCTTGCATCCAAGATGTTTTACTATAAATTCTAGTGCTCTTTCTTAAAGGGAGAGTGGGAAAAGAGACCTGTTCCTGAGAATGTGATTGGAAAAAAGAATCCAATTTCTGGTGCTCTTTCTTAAAGAGAGGGTGGAAAAAGAGATATGTTCCTGAGAATGTGATTGGGAAATAGAATCCAATTGTGTTGGAACTTGAACATTAGAGGAAGAGCTTGATTCATCATCAGGTAAATTGACAGGAAGAACAGTATTTGAAAAAGAAGGCTCCTGAGAGGGATTATGTTGAAAAAGAAAAGTGGATTCATGGAAAAGAATATCTCTACTAACAAAGATTTGTTTTGTATCCAAGTTTTATAATCTATACCCCTTCTGTGTAGCTGAGTATCCAAGGAGAATATAGTTGGTAGATCTAGGATCAAATTTATCCTTTTGAGGATTGTTATTAATGGCAAAGCACAAGCAACCAATAGTTTTTAGGTGATCATAATTAGGTGGTTTATAAAACAAGGCTTCAGAGGGAGTTAACCATCCTAAAGCTTTGACTGGTATTCTGTTAATGATGTAGGTAGCAACCAATATACACTCAGACCAATAATTTTTTAGAAATTGAGCTTAAAACTGGATGGCCCTAGCTATGTTGAGAAGGTGCTTATGTTTAATTTCTACTGTGCCGTTCTGTTGAGGTGTATAAGGGTAAGTAGTTTGATGGATAATACCGTGTAAAGAAAGCAAAGAAGCACACCTTTTATTAATAAATTCTCCTCCATTGTCGAATCTTATATTTTTAATTTTTGTTCCAAATTGTGTATTGACATATTGAATGAAAGATTTCAAAACAGAATATGTCTGATATTTAAATCTAAGCATATAGGTCCAAGTTGCCCTAGTCTTATCATCAATAATAGTTAAAAAAAAAAAACTAGCACCAGTGACAGAATGAATAGAAAAAGGTCCCCATGAATCCATATGCACAAGGTCGAAAGGATTGGCAATAACCGTATTACTATTATGAAAGGGCAATGTGGACATTTTAGCTAGAGGACATAAGGTACATGTATGATTAGTGTCAACAATATGATTTAGCACAGGTATATGAGATATTTTATGACAAGAAGAGTGTCCTAATCTAGCATGAATAATAGAGAAAGGAATTTTTATTATAGGATTTGCAAGATACGTAGCTTCTTTATTGCAATTTTAAAGCTCAGCAACTTTTACATTGAGGTTTGGGGCAATTTTATTACACACATAGTCAACATAGGACTGGATACTGGAAACAGAGAAACTATTATTGTCTAAAATGTATAAACCACTAATCATTTGGCTAACAACTATAATAGACCTATTCTTCTGGTCCTAAAAGAAATAACACAATGAACAAAATTGTATTGTTAAGTTGGCATGCTTAAGCAGCTTGGATACAGACAGAAAATTCATATTAAAATCAGGAACAAGAAGAACATCAATTAACTTTATATGTGTGTTCAATGCAACATTTTCAATGTGTGTGACCTGTGTGGAAGAGCCATTCCACAAGTGTACAGTTATTGGTGCAGTAACAGAACATATAGATTTCATATGATACTTATATGGCGTGACATGATCCGATGCACCAGTATCAATGATCCGTGCTTCTGATCTAGTTACCATAGCACAACAAGCAAATATTGAAGAAATTTTATGAGTGAAAGAGCTATTACCAGAAAAATTAGTTGGATTGAAAGAGCTGAAGTTGTTACCAGAATAATTGGCTGGATTGTGACAATAGGCTGGATGCGAACTAACTGTGTTTATTGTGGCAACCGCTTTTCCTTTGACCAATTTGTTCATCTCCTATCACAGTAGCTCTAGCTTTGTATCGACTTCTTCTATCTTGCTTAATTCATTGGAGGCGATCGGTCCAGCACCTGCTAACAGTGTTTTCGGGACTAATTCTACACCGTGACCTTCAGTATGTAAGATGTGAGCAGTGTATCTTAGCTTGAACGTCCCTAGATTGTTGAATTACTTGTTCTTGCTCTTAAACCACTCCGGATAGCCGATCAATTTGAAGCATCTAGCTCATTTATGTCCATCCAAATTACAGTAGTCACAGTTGTAATACCCGGCTAGACTCCGGTATCGGAATTCCTACCGTCCGGTGGAATCTCGGATGTCGGAAACCTCTAGAAGGGTAAAATCATGTTTTTATAGAATGTTTTCATGTATTTTATGGTTTTAAGTAAGAAAGAAATTGAGTTTTGAATGAAAATGACCATAGAGAAAAATCCAGGTTCGGCCGCCGAACCTCATGTTCGACCGCCGAACATGGTGGAGTTTTGGAGTCGCCTTTGCCTTCCGAAGGTGGTCTGGCCAGCCACCTATAAAAGGCCTCATGGCCGAAAATGGGCGAGTTTTCTCCCCTATTTTCGGTCAACGGTGAGTTCATGCCCTCCCATGGTTGGTTTTGATGATTTTCCTCAAATCTTTCAAGTTTTAACGAGTTTTAACTTGGTTTTTGAAGTTTTTGGAGCTAAGATCAAGATTTGAAGCTTGGAGACCCCGGAGCTCTCTTCCTCCATTTCTCCAAGTTTAGGTAGCCTCCCCTCTCGATCTTCAAGAGGTAAGGGTAGATCTTTAGCTTATCCCATGTTTTAAACAAGTTTTATGAGGGGTTATGGGAGTAGAAATGCATGTTTAGGTTAGTTGATTGTTGTTAGGGTTAATGTTGAGTTTATGGATAATGTATGTAGTATGTGTATATGTTAGTGTATATGTCCTAGGTCATTATCTTGGACCTTTTTGTATGCCGTTTTGGTTATTAATAAAAGAGATTTTTATCATTATTATTTGTTTGCATGTTACATAATAATGATTATCATCCCTGGTTACTTATTATTATGTTGATAATAATAAAATATAACTGGTATGATTATTGATTGATAATCATGAGATGATTATGTATATGTTGATATAATTCAATAATCATAGATACTTGTTAGAGAACAAAGTATTGGATGGACCCGCATTGAGATCACTACATGGGTCATTGTCATAAGTGAATCTCAAAGTAGTTATGTCTTAATCCTTTGACTTGAGATTATCATAGTTTCCAACATAAGGACTATTATGTTTTGATATAATCAAACGTTGTCTTTAATCGGACAATTATAAAGGTTATGATTGAGCATAATAGAAATTATGTAGAGGATAATGAACAATCAAGATAGGATTTGTTCCTCTCTATGAGAGAGATATCTTCTGGGCCCCTCGATAAGTGAGACTGAGAAATGCATGGCCGTGCTCAAATGAATTGATAGTGTGATCAATATCATTTGAATTTATCAGTCTACTTAGAGATCAAGAAATCATAAGTTTGAACATTATAAGTTTGACATTGACCATGACTTATGTTCAAACTAGATATCGTGTGGCAAAGAGATTAATTCATGTTCTATTTATTAGGCTTTATCGGACTATTGATCTTCATATTAGTTGGGTAGTCATAATGTCTTGCTATAGGCCACTTATGACTTATGGGCCTTGTGGGACTGGGTCTATTGCCAATTAATATGAGCCTATTAATGGGCCAAAAGCCCAAAGCCCATTAATATAATTAATAATAATAAAGTGTTATTATTATTAATCATTAATATAATTAATAATAATAAAATGTTATTATTATTAATATTAATTATTAATATAATTAATAATAATAAGTGTTATTATTATTAATATTAATTATTAATATAATTAATAATAATAAAGTGTTATTATTATTAATCATTTATTATTATGAGATAATAATATTTAAAAGATCTGCAGTCTATCTGTAAGTGTTACAGATAAAGGACTCTATCACATAAGATATTTAAGTATCTGCGAGATTGTGATAGTTGGTTATGAACACAACTCCTTTTAGGAAAAGGGGTTGCGGGAAAAATACAACTCCTTTTAGGAAAAGGGGTTGCGGGAAAAATACAACTCCTTTTAGGAAAAGGAGTTGTGGGAAAAACACAACTCCTTTTAGGAAAAAGATTTGTGTAAAAACAAAAGACTGAAACATATAAATACCCCTTCTACGAATTGTGGAAGGGATGTGTTTTTGAGAAAACTCAGTTTAAAAGATTGCAGATTGTGGAGCACATAATCTATCCATCCTTGAGAGAGCTAGCACTCTAGAAGGATAGAAGACGTTCATGTGGATACCATAGAGGGTGTTCGTTTGAAAAAGCAGCACCATCAATCCAACATTATTTCTTCTTGACGAGATTAACAGGTTAGTCTCATATCCATCTTATTAATTAAACGAAGCACTCGGATTCAGGGAAAGGAAATCAACAGAGATTTTATTTTTCCGCTGCGCAACTGGATTGCAATAATCTTGGGATTTCCCAACAGTGGTATCAGAGCCTACCTGTGCTTTTCGTTTAAATTAATTATGCCATGATTGATATTATATATGCGATATATGTTTATTAGAATGGCATGATAATTATGGATAAATGATTGGATCATTTAGAAAATTTTAAATTTTTATTAGAAAAAATTAAAATAAATAAATAATTAAATTTTAATAAAAAAAAAGAAATCAATTTCTGGAAATCATGTTCACGAGGAACACGATTCCTGTGGCCATGGTCAGCTGCTGTGAATAGTGCGGCAAAAGATGGGCCATGGTCAGCTGCCGTGAATAGTGCGGCGGCGGCTAGAGAAGAAGATGCAGTTGCAAGCCAAATTATGATTTGGTCCCTGCAATTTTGAAGATTTTTCAAACATAGTCTTTTGGGCAGAAAATAAATTTTAAATTATTTTCTTTTAGTTTTTAAATCAGATTTAAATGACTATATTTTATTATTTTGTCATATATTAGTACGAGATACTATGCATTGTTGTCTATAGATATATATATGTATGCATATAGGATGTTATAATATATATATGCAAGACAAAATAATTAAAATTAAAAGTTGAACCCTCACTCTAAAATTTTAAGTTTTAATGCCACCCATATATTAAAAACCTATCAAGACTAAGATCACCAAAATGCAGGTTTTGCCAAAGCAAAGTGCATTAGGTTATCCTAGTAAGATAGGATGAGTAATGGTTACTCATTTATTTAATTTTGGTTGAGCTTAATTAGGCTATCAAAACGGTTTTGGGCCTAAGGCATTAGATGGGGTATAACATGCATTTGACATATGATGTCAACACCTCATAATTTAAGAGTTACATTAGATGTAATTGGTAAGGGGTTACCTACCTAAATAACTTAATTCTAAGCGTCATGCCAAAGCTGACTTAGAATTAGGTGAAATATGGATCTTAGCCCACTAAAATATTATTATTATTTTGAGGGTTATATTTTAGTGGGAGACTATTATCACCTCAATATTAATTGATTATATTTGCATATTTTGTAGATAATTATGGCTGCTAATAACAATTCCATCTTATCACTGCGATCTATCCTTGAGAAGGTTAAACTGAAAGAAAATGGGACTAATTTTGTTGACTGGTTTAGAAACTTGAGAATTGTTCTCAAACAAGAGAAAAAGTTCTATGTGCTTGATGAAGCTATCCCAGAACCACCTCCTGCTGATGCTACTAATGCTGTTAAGAACAAGCATAAGAAGCCTTTGCAGGTCAGAGATAGCACAAGAAGTCACCAAGGTTGATGGTATATGCTATGTAATAGATTAGTAGTGGACATGTAATGTATTGTGGGTAGTATTGTGCTTGGCCCTATTGATAGATTGTAATCCCTTTTGTACATGATCTTTATGTAAATGTCTTTAATGATGAGATGTGTTGAACCAAGCTTGATGTATGAGATGTTGACCCTACTAGAGCATTTGATGAGGGCTCTAGTATGGGGTTTTTATGTTTACAGTTATGATGCATGCACAGGTCAAGCTTGGTATACGAAAAGTTTAAGTTTTTATGAAAATGTATGATCATGTATGGGATTTCATCAAGTATAACAGGATGTATGTTAGGCTTGCTACGGGTTTCGGCGACCTTAAGTCGATCTGAATCCTAGCGCCGGTAGCGGTCAGATTTTCGGGTCGTTATAGAGTGGTATCAGAGCCTGGTTCATATGGTCGGACCTAGAGTGTGTCGGGCTCATAGATGTTATAGAAGGGCAAACACTATAGGAAAAATCATGTCCACTAGGATAGGATGTAGAGTCCTGTATTGATGATGATGTGTAATGCCATGATTATATGCATGTGCATTAATGATATGCTATGTATGATGTGGGTTCATGTGTTTCCACATGAACCATATGATGCTAATGTTTTGAGATGAATGTTGTTTTTTTCAGAAAACAGAATGCGAGGCACTCGTCGATCTGCATGATTGACTGGAGTCCCACCTGAGAATGAGGGCATGGGTGCCCTTCCCCCTACTCTGCCTAGAGCAAGGTCTAGTAGGTCCAGCAGAGAAGGGACATCAAGGGACCCTAGAAGGTCTTTTGATGTGAATAGGAGGAGAACGGACCCAGGAAGGATGTCAGCAGATGTGAGGGGACCAGAGGAGGATGAACAGAGAAGAGATGGTAGTCTGGGCATGAGTATGTCAGAAGAGGGTATAGGAGAGTCACAGGGAGGCGCTCAGGCCTCGGGTTATGTTCACCCACCCCAATACCAACCCTATCCACAGGGACCAGGGTATCCGATGGGAGGTACATCGGATTTCTCTAGTTATAATCCATACCCTTCCTTCATGCCCTATCCTCCCTACTACCCACCATATCCACCCTACCCTATGTTTCCACCCTCACCTTTTTGCCAAAATACAGCAAACCCAAACCCAGGGAATGCTGCACCTCCTCCTCCACCAGTAGAACCCATAGTCCCTGATATCCAAACACCCAAACCTAGCTCATGTGTGGGGAGCAAAGTAAAGATGACAGATTACCTGAAGCAGGATGCTCCCAAGTTCAAAACAGGGGATGATCCGTTTGAGTATCTCAAAACGGTGAAAATGATAACGGATGAGCTAGGAGCCAGTGATAGTAGAGCCATTCAAATGGTGGGGTTCACATTGAAATGTAAGAAAGCAAGGGAGTGGTTTAAAAACTATGCGGACCCAAGGCTGGATAGCCTATCCTGGGAAGAGTTTGCCAATGAGTTTGCTGGATGGGCTTTTCCAGACAGTTCTAGGGAGCTGAAGGTTGTTGAGTTTGAGCAGCTGAGACAGACAGAGGACATGAGTGTCGATGAGTACACCGATAAGTTCCTGGAGTTGCTGCAGTATGTGGGTTAGGCATATGATACTGACCAGAAGAAAGCTAGGAGGTATACCATGAGGCTCCACCCTAGGTATTCCTCCCTAATCCTAGCAGCAGAGAGGGAGAGCTTCCATGCCATAGTGGATGCAGCCAAAAAGATGGAGGCTAGTGCCATCATCCAAGGAATAGTGAAACAGCAGGTGGCACAGTCTTCGGGTTCTAAAAACCTGGGTATAGGAAATTTTAATCTCTCCTCTCTAGGTGCAGCCGCCATAGAAAGTAAAAGGTGGAATAGATCCACTAAGAAGCCAAAGAAGAATAAGTTTTAGAACCGGTTGAAGTCTGGTCTGGGAATGGGTGGTGGCTCGAGCTCTGGTTCAGACAGTTTAGGATGCACGAGGTGTGGAAAGCCGCACAAGGGGGTATGTCGGCTTGGGACTACAGCCTGCTTCAGATGTGGGCAGGAGGGGCACATAGCACGTGAGTGTCCTAATGCAGTTATGATGGCTCAGTCCCAGCGGACGGCTTCAGGCAGTGTGGCTCAGTCAGTAGCTCCAGCCATGACACAGGGCAGTGGTAGAGGCAGAGGGAGAGGGACAGCCACTTCTTCAGCAGGTTCCTGGGGTGAAGGTCCATCAGCTCCAGCTCTAATCTTCACTATGACTCAGCAGGAAGCTAACACGTCAAACACCGTGGTGTCAGGTAATCTCATCATTGGATGTTCTGATGTGTATGCTTTAATAGACCCTGGTGCTTCTCATTCTTTTATTGCTCCGAGAGCCATAGATAGAGTGGGTTTGATGGCTTCTGGGTTAGAGTGTCCCCTTTGGGTCAGTGGACCCAAGTGTGATCCATCAGTGGCAGAGTCAATCTGCCAATTCAGTCCAGTCTTTGTTGAAGGTAGATGCCTTCCAGCCGACCTTGTGGTTCTAGATTTGACTGATTTTGATGTCATTCTAGGGATGGATTGGCTATCTGCTCATGGTGCTATCTTGGACTGCAGAGACAAGGTAGTTAGGTTCAGAGGACAGGATGGGTCAGAGATTGTCTTCAGAGGAGACAGGAGGGGTACACCTAGAGGTCTGATATCAGCCCTACAGGCTCGTAGGTTGCTTAGGAGGGATTGTCAGGGGTTTCTAGCTCATGTCAGAGAGCTTGATAGTCAGATCAGGGAGCCCGCCTCAGTGCCCGTAGCCAGAGAGTTTCTAGATGTCTTCCCAAACGAGCTTCCAGGACTACCACCTGCTAGGGAGATAGAGTTTGAAATAGAAGTGATGCCTGGAACCGGACCGATCTCTATTCCCCCCTACAGGATAGCACCTGCAGAGCTAAAAGAGTTGAAAAAGTAGTTGCAAGAATTGGTAGACAAGGGTTTCATCCGACCAAGTACCTCACCTTGGGGTGCTCCAGTGCTGTTTGTAAAGAAGAAGGATAGATCCTTGAGACTTTGTATCGACTACAGGCAGTTGAACAAAGTCACTACCAAGAACAAGTATCCTCTACCCAGGATTGATGATCTATTTGACCAGCTAGCTGGAGCGGGTTGTTTTTCCAAGATAGATTTGAGATCCGGGTATCACCAGCTAAGAATCAGAGAGGAAGATGTGCCGAAGACGGCGTTCAGGACCAGATATGGGCACTATGAGTTCCTAGTAATGTCGTTCGGGCTAACCAATGCCCCTGCAACATTCATGGACCTCATGAACAGAGTTTTTAGCCAGTACCTGGACCACTTTGTTATCGTTTTTATTGACGATATCTTAGTGTATTCCAGAGACGTAGAGGAGCATGCCCATCATCTGAGGATAGTGTTACAGACCCCGAGGGAGCACGGCTTGCATGCCAAGTTCTCCAAGTGTGAATTCTGGTTGAGGAGCATCTCATTCTTGGGGCATGTTGTATCAGAAAAGAAAATTGAAGTGTACTCCAAGAAAGTAGAAGTTGTAGCTAACTGGCCCAGACCCACTATAGTAACAGAAATTAAAAGCTTTTTGGGTTTGGCAGGTTACTACAGGAGGTTCGTCCAGGACTTCTCCAAAATTGCCGCTTCTATGACCAGATTAACTAAGAAAAATCAGAGATTTGTGTGGTCTGATCAGTGTGAAGAAAGTTTTGAAGAGCTGAAGAAAAGGTTAACGTCAGCACCGGTGTTAGCTCTGCCTACCAGTGATAAAGATTTCATAGTGTTTTGTGATGCATCCCATATGGGACTAGGTTGCATGTTGATGCAGAATGAGAGGGTAATTGCTTATGCTTCTAGGCAGCTGAAGAAGCATGAGTTGAATTATCCTACACATGACCTAGAGATGGCAGCTGTGATCTTTTCACTCAAGATGTGGAGGCATTACCTGTATGGGGTTAAATGTGAGATCTTTACAGATCATAAGATTTTGCAGTACATCTTAAGTCAAAGAGAGTTGAACCTAAGGCAGAGAAGATGGGTAGAACTGCTTAGTGACTATGATTGCAAGATTCAGTACCATCTGGGTAAGGCAAATGTTGTGGCAGATGCCCTAAGCCGGAAATCACTTGGCAGTTTATCCCATGTTATAGTAGAGAGAAGACCGGTGATGAGGGAATTCTACAAGCTTATTAATGAAGGGCTACAGTTAGAGTTGTCTGGTACATGTAATACCCGACTAGACTCCGGTATCGGAATTCCTACCGTCCGGTGGAATCTCGGATGTCGGAAATCTCTAGAAGGGTAAAATGATATATTTATAAAATGTTTTCATGTTTTTGATGATGTTAAGTAAAAAGAAAAATGAGTTTTGAATGAAAATAGCCTTTGAGGAAGACCCAGGTTCGGCCGCTGAACATGCTTGCACTTCGGGTGTGCTTTAGGCCCCCGAAGTCATAAGTGAGGGAAGTCCAGGTTCGGCCGCCGAACCTTAAGTTCGGCCGCCGAACATGGCATGCATGCGGAGGCACATTAGGCCCCCGAAAGTGGCCTGGTCAGCCACCTATAAAGGGGTCCCTTAGCCGAAATGGGTGAGTTTTTCTCCCCATTTTCGGCCAAGGTGAGCTCTCCGCCGTCCCTCTCCGATTTTGAGTTTCTTCCTTCAAATCTTTCATGATTTTCATGAGTTTTCACTTTGTTTTGAAGATTTTTGAGCATATAGCAAGTTTTGGAGCTTGGAGGTTCAAGAAACTCGATCTCTCCCATCTCCGAGCTAGGATCATTTTTCCTCTCGATCTTCAAGAGGTAAGGGCCGATCTTGAGCTCATTGTATGTTTTAAACAAGTTTTAAATTGATCTATGGGGTAGAAATGCATGTTTAGGTTTTGGTTAGTTTTATGGGTTATGTTAAGTTTTTGAGCAATGTATGATGTTTGTAGTTGCTTGATGTGTTGTAGTTGGGGTTTTTGATGGTTTGAAGCCCCTAGGAGCTTGTATGCTTGAGTATGCATATTGTAGATCAGGTTTATGCATGTTGGAAAGGTTTGTGAGGCATTTGTGCATGTTGGAGTTGCGTTTCTGCCACATTGGAGAAACTCAGGTTCGACCGCCGAATGGACTTTCGGCCGCCGAACCCGCTTGTGGAGTGATAGAGCATATTTTAGTCCATATTTTCATGATCTTATTGATGTTTATTTGCACCTATTCTGCCTAATTTTGTGGTTTTAATCATGTTTTACAAGTATTAGGTGTAAAGAAACAATTTGGAGAAAATGCTCTTAAAAATGCTAAAAGAAGCCAAAATTAGAGAAGCAACCTTCGGAGGCAACTTTCGGAAGCCAAAAATCAGTCACCTTCGGCGGCAACCTTCGGCGACCGAAAGAGGACTCCAGAGACGAAAGTGGACCACCTTCAGCGGCACCTTCGGCCGCCGAACCATGCAGGCAGAGACGAAAGTCCACTACCTTCGGCCGCCGAATCTCTACCTTCGGCCGCCGAACCTTCAGAACAAAGACGCAAGTCCAGCCTCCGAAACTCAACTTAGGCAGCCGAAAATGCGCTCTATTGCACTATTTCCTTGTTCAAGAAGCCATATCCCAAGTTGCCATATTTGAGGAGCCAAATAAGGGAAATATCTTGAGATCCAAATCTTCAATATTCACATTCAATTATTGGATTTCAAGATCCCCCTTATTAAGGAAGGAAAATCCAAAGATCACATGCTTCCTACTTAGTGCCATGCACATTCAAAATTCAAAAGGAGTCTCCACCTTCCTTATTAGTGCATGGGCAGCCTCTTAACTCTTTAGGCAACATCTTGGAGACCTTGGGCAGCAATTGAAAAGACCAAAGTGCCCCCACTTGCCTTCCATCACATGCAACTCGTTTTTGCCTTCATACATGCACAAACAAGGCACATGCAACACCAAGGACACTTTGGACAGCCTCTAAAAGTCTCCTGGACTTCCATGAAACCCTAGGCAGCCTCTCAAGATCTATTTAAAGGCTACAAGAAGACAAGAAGACAGCTTTTTCATCCTCCCAAAATCGGCAAGGCCTCTCCAAGCCTCTCTCTCCACCTTAGTTCTCCATCTTTTGCTTTCTTCTCTTTTATTTTCTGTTTGGTTCAGCCATGAGTGGCTGAAACCCTCTTTCTAGTTGAAGTTTGGTTGAAACTAAGGTTGTTTAAAGGGTTGTGAGATCTGAACAGAAACTTTTGTCTTTGATTTTATTCAATATTCATGCAATTGTGCTTTGATTCCAAGATTGCTTTGTTGTTTTGATCAAATTGGCCACTTGATTCTTGATTGCAAAGTTAATTGATTGTTGGATTAGGATATTTGTTAGTCCGTAATTGCTGGAAATAATCTGTCCATAGAACACTTGGGGTAAAAACCCAAGGAATTGCATGATCTAACATCATCTCATGCGTTTGAGTAGTTAGGGTTTAGATCTTTTTTGTTCTTCATGTAATTGGCAATTATTTTGATGCTTATGGGCCAAGGACGTTCCTTGGCAATTTGTTGATTAGTAATTGGTTAGAGGACGTTCCCTAATCAGTTTGTTCATAAGGAAAGACATGGTGGTGAGAAGCGTCTTCCACCCCCATAACCAACCTATTGAATCAATCAAGATAACCATGTTTCAATGATCAACCCAAACAACCAAAGTGGATCCATATCTTCAACTAGACTTTTCCCATATTGATTTCTCTCTTATTTTAGACTACTTACTATTTTAATTGCTTTTATTAGTTGTTAATCAAATCATCTCAAAACTCCCCTTTTTACTTTTATTGCACTTGTTTCTCTTTCTCTTTGATTACTTGCTTTCACTTGTGCTTTCAACTAGTCCCATTGGTCTTGTTTGAGATAAATAAATAGGTATTCAATTCTCTATGGATACGATCCTTCACCACTGTCTACAGTTATAAATTGTAGGTAACCGAGAAGGTTATTTTTGACCGGCTTCGACAACCGCTCCTGTCAAAAATTGGAGCCGTTGCCGGGGAATTGATATCACTTGTTTATTTTCTTTCATGACCAGATCTGAACGCAGGGACACACTACCCTTTGATCCAGAAATTGAACGCACTCTCAGAAGGCTTGGAAAGCAAGTTTTAGCGCCTGAAAAACCTTCTGCCCAACCTTCGGCTGCCGAACCATATCAACATTTGGCCGCCGAAAGTCCTGCACTCCAGCAATCAAGTTGCGCACCAATGGCAGAACCTCAAGCACCAACTGCTGCCCATGATGGACATGCTGTCCAAGGCCAGATAATTCAAGAAAATCCAGCAAATAGGCCACAAGCATAAAGGGAAAGAACCATGAGGGAATTAGCAACTCCTATAGGTGATTATGCTCCACTTTGCATCACCTATCCGCCTCTTACAGTTCCCTTTGAACTGAAATCAGGTTTGATTCATCAGCTCCCTAAATTTAGAGGCTTGCAAAATGAAAATCCACATAAGCACTTAAAAGAATTTAAAATTATTTGCTCATCCATGAGACCTCAAGGGATCTCTGAAGATCATGTTAAACTAAGAGCCTTCCCTTTTTCATTAGATGACCATGCTAAGGATTGGTTATTTTATTTGCCACCTGGATCTATAACTTCTTGGGATGATATGGTCCAAGCCTTTTTGGACAAATACTTCCCACCATCTAAATCAATTGGCATAATAAGAGAAATCACTAGCATAAGACAAAAACCAACTGAAGACTTATATGATTATTGGGAAAGGTTTGAAAGACTATGTACAGGTTGTCCACAACATGATATGTCGAACAAAGCCCTCATTCAGTTCTTCTATGGAGGATTGATTCCATCAGAAAGGAAACTCATAAATGTAGCCTGTGGAGGATCTATCCTAGACAAGACACCTAGGGAGATGAAGGAACTAATATCCAATCTTACAGCTTCATCCAAGCAATATGAAGAAGAAGAGCAAACGCAAAGAGGAATCTATGAGGTAAGAACATCCTCTGTTGAATCTCAAATCTCAAAACTAACTTCTCTTGTGGAAAAGATCGCCCTTAGCCAGGTCCAACAAATGCAAGCAATTCCACCACCTAGGCCATGTGAGATCTGTGCTCATGTAGGACACCCGACTGATCAATGTCCCACACTCCAAAAAGATCACCACCAAGTCAACGCTATTGGAGGGTACCACAACCAGCCTAGGCATGATCCATACTCCAATACATACAATCCAGGTTGGAGAGACCATCCCAATTTCAGCTATGGAAGGGCCAACAATAGTCAGAATTACCAAATTCTCCAAAGAAATCAAGCTCAACCAGCACCTTCAAATCCAAATCAGAACCTTGAGAAGATCATGCAAACAATGATGGAAACAATGGTCAATACCATGCAAGGCGTGCGATAAGAGATAGGCCAACTGGCTGCATCCATCGGCAGATCTGAATCTCAAGGTAAGCTCCCTTCTCAAACCGAAACTAATCCTAGACAAAATGTCAGTGCCATTACTTTGAGAAGTGGAAAAGAGCTTCAAGAAGCCAAGATTGATGAAATAACACCTCCTACACAATCTGAAAGGGAAATCTATACGCAAGAACCAACTGCAGAAGAGCACATTGCGCGAAGACCCATCCCGGAAGCCACTCCTGCGCAAACTGAAGTCCCCCCTGCGCAAAGAGCTGATCCGAAAGTAAGTTTCCACATCCCACCTCCTTTTCCCAAGAGATTTGAAAGAACACAAAAAGAAAAAGAAGAAAAGGAGATTCTTGACACCTTCAGAAAAGTGCAAATCAATATACCTCTGCTAGATGCTGTTAAGCAGATTCCCAGGTACGCTAAATTTCTGAAAGAACTTTGCACTAATAGAAGGAAGCTTGCAGAAAGAGAAAAAGTAAGTGTAGGTGAGGTAGTGACTGCTATTATTAAAAGAGAACTCCCCACCAAATGCAAGGACAAAGGTATGTTTGCTATCTCTTGCAAAATTGGGAATGTTGGTATAAAGAAAGCCATGTGTGATCTTGGTGCATCTATCAATGTCATGCCTCTCTCCATCTATAAATCTCTCAATGCATGTGCACTAAAAGAAACAAGAATTGTGATACAATTGGCTGATAGATCTGTGGTATACCCCATAGGTGTTCTTGAAGATGTCTTAGTCCAAGTAGATGAACTTGTCTTTCCTGCTGATTTTTATGTGATTGATACTAAGGAAGATAGTTGCAATACTAGTTCTGACATTCTTCTTGGACGTCCCTTCTTGAGTATTGCTAGAACTAAAATTGATGTGCATGATGGTACTCTTACCATGGAGTTTGAAGGGGAGGTAATCAAGTACAATGTTTATGATGCCATGAAATATCCTTATGATATGTCCCCTGTTTATGGTCTTGATATTATTGACTGTTTGAGCCAAGATGTGTTTAACAAAAATCAGGATTCTGTTTTAGATGATGATCTTTGTAGGATTCAAAACCTGATATTATTGACTGTTTGAGCCAATATGTACCAGATGACGTGAGTCTGAAGGGAGACATGATGAGGGAAGCTCATAATGCCAGGTACAACGTTCACCCTGGAGCCACCAAAATGTACTAGGATTTGAAAAGAGTTTATTGGTGGCCAGCTATGAAAAGAGAAGTGGCACAGTTCGTGTCCACCTGTGAGGTATGTTAGAGAGTGAAGCTGGAACACCAGAAGCCAGCTGGTATGCTCAACCCACTATCGATTCTAGAGTGGAAATGGGAGAATGTTGCTATGGATTTCGTGGTGGGGTTACCGGCAACGTCCAACAGACTAGATTCCATATGGGTGATTGTGGACAGACTGACCAAATTTGCTCACTTTATCCCTATCAGGAGTAGCTATTCTATGGACAAATTGGCACAAGTGTATGTGGAAGAGGTTGTGAGGTTGCATGGGGCTCCGGTATCAATAGTGTCCAATAGGGGACCCCAGTTCACCTCCAGGTTTTGGCGGAGTCTATAGAATGCTATGGGCACAAGGCTAGACTTTAGCACTGCTTTCCATCCTCAAACTGACGGACAGTCAGAGAGGACCATCCAGGCTATAGAAGATATGCTCAGAATGTGTGTGCTAGATTTTGGCGGTTCTTGGAGGCAGCATCTACCCTCGGTGGAGTTTGCCTACAATAACAGCTATCATGCTAGCATCGGGATGGCTCCTTATGAAGCTCTTTATGGGAGGAAGTGCAGGTCACCTGTCTGCTGGGAAGAAGTTGGAGAAAGGGCCTTGGCAGGGCCTGAGTTAGTAGAGATCACCAGCAGGATAGTGCCCATTATCAGAGAAAGAATCAGAACTGCTGTGAGTCAGCAGAAGAGTTATGCAGATGTCCGCAGGAAGCATATAGAGTTCCAGGAGGGAGATATGGTGTTGCTCAAGGTGTCTCCTATGAAAGGGGTGATTCGTTTTGGGAAGAAAGGTAAGCTAGCTCCATGGTACATCGGACCCTTTGAGATCCTGCAAAAGGTTGGGAATGTATCATACAAGTTTGACTTACCTGCTTCCATGGAGAGAATCCATCTGGTTTTCCATGTTTCCATGTTACGAAAGTTCGTGTTAGATCCGGGCAAGGTTCTTAATGAGCCTGATGTGGAGATCCTAGGAGATCTCACTTATGTTGAGCAGCCAGTGCGGATCATAGACACGCAGATCAGAAAGCTGAGGAACAAGGAAATCCCGATGGTGAAGGTCCTTTGGAATCACCACAACATGGAATAGTGCACCTGGGAGACACGGGAGTCCATGCTTGTAATACCCGGCTAGACCCCGGCATCGGAATTCTTGCTTTTTGGCAGAATCTCGGATGTCGAAACCCTTTAGAAGGGTGAAATATATTTTTATAAAATGTTTTTACATGTTTTATGGTTTTATTAAAGAAAGAAAATTGAGTTTTGAAAGAAAAAGACCAAGGAGGAAAACCCAGGTTCGGCCGCTGAACATGAGGGGTTTGCGGAGGCACCTTTGGCCCCCGAAGGTGGTCTGGCCAGCCACCTATAAAAGGCCCCTTGTCCGAAAATGGGCGAGCTTTCTCTCTCTATTTTCGGGCATAGGTGAGATTTCACCCTCCTTTGGTTGATTTTGTGTTTTCCTTCAAATCTTTTAAGTTTTTGACAAGTTTTCATCTTATTTTGAAGTTTTTGAGCTAAAGATCAAAGTTTTGAAGCTTGGAGACCCCGGAGCTCGTTCCTCCATATCTCCAAGTTTGGGATCGCATCTCCTCTCGATCTTCAAGAGGTAAGTATCGATCCACGCCTTTTATGATGTTTTAAGTAAGTTTTATGAAGGGTTAAGGGGTTTTGATGCATGTTTAGTCTAAGGATAAAATGTTAGGGTTTATGTTAGTTAAATGATAAATGTATGTGTAATGTGATGTTTGTTGGGGTATAGGTTAGTTTTATGCCCCTATATGCTTGGAAATGTGTTTATGCATGTTTTAGTATAGTTTTGTTACTTGTTGGGTTGTTATGGGTGGCTGGATTGGCAAGGCAGAACCGGGTTCTGCCCTTTGGAAGAGCCCAGGTTCGGCCGCTGAAGCCAGTTTCGACCGCCGAACCTGCTTGTGGAGGCAGTTTGGCCGCCTAAACTCGCCCCTGAAAGTTTGACTTTCGACTCTGGAGGGACTTTCGGCCGCCGAACCTGCCCCCGAAAGTGGGTGACTTTCAGCTCTGTAAGGACTTTCGGCCGCCGAACCCTGCCCCCAAAAGTGCCTGACTTTCGGCTCTGGAGGGACTTTCGGCCGCCGAAAGTGCCCTGTCCAGCCTTCCTTTGCTTGTTTTTCTATGCATGTTTATGATGTTTTAGGGGGGTTTTGGGGAGTTGTTTAGAGTCATGTTAGAGTATGTTTGGTCCCTCATTTGAGTCCACCTGTGTAGGATCGGACCTGAGGAACCGAGGTGATCAGCAGTGAGATAGCTGCTTCAGAGTTTGTTTAGAGTCAGCCAGAGGTGAATGGAACTAAACTAATCTTTTATTTCGAGAAATCAAATTTTTTAAGCATATTCATGCATCATGATATATAACATGTTGTTTGCATTAGAATTCACTAATATGACACATTGCACTATTCATTGTGGGTGTGGATGGACAACAGGACGACCCATTAGCCCTCTAGATATTATGTTATGTAACAGAAGTCCTGAGGAGCCCCACCAAGGGTCGGGCACAGAGCTTATGTATGTAATAGAAGTCCTGAGGAGCTCCACCGAGGGCCGGGCATAGAGTAGAGGGATTTTTGGATCAGTCCATCCGTGATATGAATTGATTGTGTTGTGATGCATTCCATGAAAGCATATGGTTATTAAATTATTTTATTGTTCTGCTCACTGGGTTTTTGTAGCTCACCCCTCTCCCCTAACCCCCAGGGTTGCAGGTTCAGGATAGACCGGGAAGCCGTAAAGGCTGAAGGTTGTATTAAGTGTAATAGATTAGTAGTGGATATGATATGTAAAATGATGTAATGTAATGTAGAGATATGTTTCATGATTTAGTATTGTGCTTGGCCCTAATGTATGGTTAATCCCTTTTGTACATGATCTTATGAAATGTTTTTATGATAAGTTATGTTGAACCAGGCTTGACATATGTTATGTTGACCCAGCTAGAGCATTTGATGAGGGCTCTAGTATGGGGTTTGTATGTTTAATGTTATGGTGCATGCAGGTCAAGCTTGGTATATGGAAAGTTAAAAAAAAAAAATTATGCAAATGTATGATCATGTATGGGATCTTATGAGGTGTACAGATTGTATAGTAGGCTTTCTACGGGTCCCGGCGACCTTAAGTAGATCTGGATCCTAGCGCCAGTAGCGGTTCGATTTTCGGGTCATTACAATGCTCCAGCAATACCCTTATCTCTTCTAAGGTTAGTGTTTTATGTTTTTATGTGTGCTTCCTTGTTACTTTTGTTTGTTTGTTGAACATTCGGGGACGAATGTTCTTAAGGGGGAAAGAATGTAATACCCGGCTAAGTTCCGGCATCTGAATTCCAACCTTCCGGCGGAATCTCCGTTGGAATCCGGAATCCCGAGGTCATAATCCCTTAGAAGGGTGAAAATAAAAGTTTTCATAAAATGTTTTAATGTTTTTATGGTTTTAATCAAAGAAAGAAAATTGAGTTTTGAAAGAAAACACCATGGAGGAAAAGTCCAGGTTCGGCCGCCGAACATGGTGGAGTTTCGGAAGCTCTTTTGGCCCTCGAAGGTGGTCTGGCCAGCCACCTATAAAAGGCCACTTGTCCGAAAATGGGCGAGTTTTCTCTCTCCATTTTCGGGCATAGGTGAGATTTCGCCCTTCCATGGTTGATTTTATGTTTTCCTTCAAATCCTTCAAGTTTTTTATAAGATTTTTCCTTGTTTTGAAGATTTTTGAGCTAAGATCAAGGTTTTAGAAGTTTGGAGACCTCCGGAGGCCTATTCTCCTAATCTCCAAGTTTGGATCGCATCTCCTCTCGATCTTCAAGAAGTAAGTATAGATCCATACCTTTTTATATGTTTTAAGTAAGTTTTAAGAGGTTTTAAGAGTGTTTAATGCATGTTTAGAGTAGATCTAAATGTTAGGGTTTATGTTAGCTTTATGATAAAAGTGATGCTATGTTGATGTTTGTTGGGGTTTAGGCTAGCTTTATGCCTCTATGTGCTTGAGAATGTGTTTATGCATGTTTTAGAATAATTGGATGCATGTTGTGGGAGTTTTGGTGGCTTGGGGCATAATGGCAGAATCGGGTTCGGCCACCTAGGAGGGCCCAGGTTCGGCAGCCGAAGCAAGGTTTGGCCTCTGAACCTGCCAGAGGAGGCAGTTTTGGCCTCCTAAACTCGCCCCCCAAAGTTGGACTTTCGGATCTGGAGGGAGTTTCGGCTGCCGAACCTGCCCCCGAAGGTTAGTGATTTTCGGGTCTATGAAGGCTTTCGGCCGCCGAACCTACCCCCGAAAGTGCCTGACTTTCGGATCTATAGGGACCCTCGGCCGCCGAAAGTCCCCTGCCCAGCCTTCCTTTGCCTATTTTCTATGCATATTTTATGATGTATTAAGGGGTTTTTGGGGAGATATTTACAGTCATGTTAGAGTATATTTGGTCCCTCATTTGAGTCCACCTGTGTAGGATCGGACCTGAGGAACCGAGGTGATCAGCAGTGAGTTAGCTGTTCCAGAGTCAGCCAGAGGTGAGTAGAACAGAACTTCTTTTATTTTCAAAGTAATCAAACTTTTAAGTATGTTCATGCATCATGATATGTAATAGGTTGTTTGCATTAGAATTCATGAATATGACGCATTGCATTATTTATTGTTGATGTGGATGGATATTGGATGATCCATTAGCTCTCGATATGATATGATATGATATGTGATGATATGATATGGAAAGACCAAGACTTGCCCATTCTACGCCCCTGGCACGATGTAAGGGAAAGACCAGGGCTTGTCCATTCTATGCCCCTGGCATAGTTGGACATGTTATGTTATGTTTAAGAGGAAGTCCTGAGGAGCTCCGTCGAGGGCCGGGCATTTATTGGATATGTAGAGGGCTATTGGTGACAATACCATCTTAAGGTGATTTACTTGTGTTGTGATGCATTTCATGATGGCATATGTTTATAAACTGTTTTTATGGTTCTGCTCACTGGGCTTTAGTAGCTCACCCCTTTCCCCTAACCCCCACGTTTGCAGGTCAGAGATAGCACAGGAAGTCACCAAGGTTGATGGTATATGCTATGTAATAGATTAGTAGTGGACATGTAATGTATTGTGGGTAGTATTGTGCTTGGCCCTATTGACAGGGGCGGAGGGACGGTACGGCAAGGGGGGCCACGTGCCGTACTGGCGATCAGAAAATGCTTTGAAGGGGGATGAAGGTGCCGCAGCGGCGCAGCCGGTGGTGCCGCAGCAGTGCAGTTGCAGCGTGCAAAATCAAGTAGAGCTTTTTCATCTGCCAGAACCTTCATGTACACAGTGCTTTAGTACTTTAACAATGGCGTTCCTTCTTCTTTCTTTTTTTTTTCAGACAATACGGGTTCTTCCTTCAAGAACTCATCCATGCATGCAGACGAGCTCACTTGAAGGCTACTCTCTTGCAAGGAATGTGTATTGTGTATAGTAAATAAATTTGATGATGGGTTGCTTGACAGGAGATCTTAGTTCTTGCTGAATTTTGAAATGGATGCTGACTCTTTTCTTTTTTTTTTTCTTAAATAGGGATAGGAGATCGGGAGAGGAGAACCCGAGATTCTCTCTTCTAGCTTTTTATATGATAATATGTGGAATAAATTTATTTTTTTATATATAAATTAAGTTTATATTAGATGCTCATCTAACGTGGCAAGCATGAAAAGCTTAATATTTAAGCCCAAGCCCACCAGTTACACTACTTGTGAGTGAGAGCGGTCGAGGGAGAAGGGGAAAAGAAATATATATATATATATGAAAAAGAAAGGGATAGCAGTGAAGCAAAAGGCGGGCCGTGCTTATTTCGAAATCATCCCGACCCACCTCTTTCACCGTCTCCTTTTCTCTTCTCCACTCAACTCTCCTTCCTTCCTTCTCTCCCTATCGGTCAGTTTCACTGCCTGTTAGATAACTCACCTTTTCTTTCTTCCCCCCGCTCTTTCTCCCTTCTTCCCCGCAGCAGTGCAGTTGCAGCGTACAATATCAGGTAGAGCTTTATCTATAAAATTATATTGGATCTATTGTGTTGGATAAACATGTTAAATCATTTGGAAAATGTCCATATTTTAGGGATGTTTTGCTAAAATTTCGGTAAATTATTAATGTCGCGCTAAACCAGTGGTGCCCTACCAAAGGGAAGCTCCTGGCTCCGCCACTGCCTATTGATAGATTGTAATCCCTTTTATACATGATCTTTATGTAAATGTTTTTAATGATGAGATGTGTTGAACCAAGCTTGATGTATGAGATGTTGACCCTACTAGAGCATTTGATGAGAGCTCTAGTATGGGGTTTTTATGTTTACAGTTATGATGCATACACAGGTCAAGTTTGGTATATGAAAAGTTTAAGTTTCTATGAAAATGTATGATCATGTATGGGATTTCATCAAGTATAACAGGATGTATGTTAGGCTTGCTATGGGTTCCGGCAACCTTAATCCTAACGCCGGTAGCGGTCCGATTTCCTGGTCGTTACAATAGAAGAAGCTTCCGATGAGGTCTTTCGAAATGGAATTGAGGATCCACGACGTCACCATATAGTCGCATCGTCTCTACTTCTCATACTCTTCAGATCCGTCCTCAGGCGCGTCGATTTTCGCTTCCACGAATGCGAGTTTGTTCTTCGCACCGAGAGCTATCTTCATTGCCCAATTCCATCCTCGATAATTGATTCCATTTAATTGAACAGAGACGAGAAGCATCGCCGGATTATCTGAGTTTTGCAGCGTCAAGGCATCATCGACGACTGTCTTGGAGATTGTCGGAGCCGAATTGCTTAGTATCCTAACAGAGCTACTTTCTGCCATTTCTTTGTCTCAAGGAAATATCTCTGGATGGGAGAGGGTTTTTAGTTTCAAGGTATGTTTTTGGATGGGAGAAGAAGAGAGGTCTCGAGGAAATGTTTCTGGACGAGAGAGGAGAGGGTTTTTGGTCTTCAATGAATGTTTTTGGACAGGAGAAGGAGAGAGGTTAGGTAAGCGATGGCTCTGATATCATCTTGATTAAATGAGAGTATTTAGACATGTATTTTATATTATACACTCTGAAATAAATTTTCAGTATACATACCCCATCTATATATAGGTAGTCTAGACCTATAAATCATTCACTAAAAAATACAAGAACCTATTAGAACCTACTAAAATACAATATATTAAAACATCTAAAATACTATAGTAGCTCTATACTAACAAAAATTGCAGAGGCATGGTCAATGAAACTTGTGCAAATCTTTTATAGGAGCTTAATGCTATCGTATTCATATGCAACAAATATGAAGGACCAAGTATATTAATAGCTTATCATATTTAAAATTGTGAGAATCGAATCACTTCCAACAACATCATCTTGTAAAGGAAAAATAGAAAATACACGTGTGTGATTCCAATTGGTAGCCATTTTGTTATAAAATAATTTTGATTTCCTCAAATATTCTCATGCATAATTCCTGCCTAATAATTCAGGTCAATTAAGGCCTTTCAGATCAGGCACATTAATCAGACAAATTGATATGCAGAAGCTAAGAAGATTTTCTTTGTTTTTTATTTGGCCTAATTAAAAAAAAAAAGGCTATAAATTTTAAATTCAAACGACCGAAAAAGTTTCCTTTTATTTATATAGTTTGCATTTTACTAAATGTAATGTGATTTTTTTGCAAAAGTAACTAATGTGATTTTTTTTGCAAAAGTAACAAATGTAATAAAGAAAATTAAGGTGTCTAGGTTAAATATATAAAAATAAAATCAATGAATTATTGCCTTGAACTTATCCGCCGTAAATAAGATAGAGCAGTATTTAGTTTAAATCGAAAAAATTAATTAAATTAAATTAATTTGAAATTTTAATTCGACTTTTTATTAATTTTAATTTGATTCAATTTTTTTATTTTAAAATTTTTTATTATTTCGATTCGATTTAATTTTAATATTAAAAACTGAATCGAATCGATTAGTAATAATAATATATTATTTTTAATAATATAAAAATATTAGATTATATTAAAATTAAAATATTTTAATTAAATTTTAAAATATTAAAAATAAAATAAAAAATAAAAAATTATTAAAAATTTAACCTGATCAAATTAAACTGAATCGAATCTAATCGAATCAAATTTATTTAATTTAATTTAATTTAATTTATGATTAAAATTAATTTAATTTAATTTTTATAAATATCAAAATTTTAATTTTTAATTTTTAATTTATTTAATTTAATTTAATTTTAAATCAAATAGATTGCCATAACCAGGTCGACCTGAACTCCAACAATAAGCATGCCGACGTGGCAAAACTTCATGATGTGTCAATTTCTAACTTAACTGAGCCTCTTTCATATCATGGGATGGGATCTTTAAATAATATTTAAATAAATTTTTATGAATTTAAAAAAGCTTCAGGCCGCTTATCCGTGCGCAAGTGCACAATAAGCGGCATAGGAAAACTCATAATCACTTGTACATTCACAAGAACGTAGCGATCAACGGTTAAAAAATAATATATACTTGTTACTATAATAGGCTGCATCGTATTATATTAACATTATTCACGCTCCTGGCTGAGATTCTCGGCCTTTTCTGTTGTTATATGATATCAGCCAAATTTTCTTATTTTCAAGTGTAAGTTCACAGTTCCAGAGAGAGACCGATTCTTAATGGTGAATGATATGAAATGCAATCTTGTTCTTGGCAACAAACATTTCCTCTCTATTCGATGCTGAGATAGTGGTATAATCCTGTCAACCATGGAAGTGGGTTTGCAGGTGCATAAACCGCTCAGTTGCAGAGCTGTCTTTCAGGAGAGAACCCTTCTCAACATCAAGCCGTTTCTTGGCTTTTTTCCTCGCGTTAAAACCAGCCATTTTTCAAATGTAAGTACTTGTATTGTGACCTTTTTAATGATTCATTAGCTTAGTTTAATGCTTTTGCTTGTTTTGTTTGAATTTGTTAGTGGGTTGTTCACTCCCAATTTTATAGTTTGTGTTTTCTTTCCCTTTATTTATATTTTTCTTTCTTTTTTTGAATGTTCATTTTCAAATTCTGAATTGAATCAGTCAAAGGTGTCTGCTTACAGTTGTTTTTCTCTGTTGATGGTTTTATGTATGCCTTCTTTGTTGTTGATTGATCGAATTGGATTGAATTTTGCTTTATTACATATATTAAATTAAATAACTCTGTGATGCATTTTATTTCAGCTTACTTCAGGAGGCAACAGGTACCCTATAGGTGGGAGTTCACTTCACTTTATTGTTGCTGCAGGTTAGCCTTTTGTGTTTATATTTTTTGACTATTTTTTAAAGCAATAAGGTAATATGTTGTTATTACAACGTTAATTCCTTTTGGTCATTTCAATTCATTTTTCTTTCGAATTTGGCCTTCTTTATGGCAGATTTTTCTAAGAGGAGACACAGGAAGATTTCAACTGCAAAATCTAAAAGACCTCCTCCAAAAGGATTCAAACCAAAAAAGTCAGCAGGAGCAAGCCTCCTGAAGAGGGATGCAAAGAACAAAGGAATTAAAGAGGTTTCAATTGCTCTAGAATCTCGTCAGATTGTGGATCCCAACAAGAAAATCCTTGAAATTAAACCTGATATAGACGAAGAACAGGCAATTGAATTTACTGAGTATAAGAAAGTTAACAAAGAAAGGACAACAAAAGATGCATCATCAATTAGCAAAAAGGCGTTTGTTGCCAAAAGCAATCAAGGTATGGAAAATGGAACTGTTGGTAGTGTTGAATGTATGTCTGGACCAGTTGATGAAATTACCATAGAGGAGAGGCAGTTTGGCAACTCAAAGAGTGATAGCATTGTAAATGAAAATGTTGGAACTGATGAAAAATCGACCAAAGATCCTTCTCTAAAATTAAAGATGGAAATGGAAGAAAACTCGCAGAAACAAGAAATTGAGGTGCTTGCTGAGGAGAATTTCTCAAGGGGTAACAAGTTGTTTGTTTATCCCCAGTTGGCGAAACCTGATAAATATATACAAGTATACCTTAATAGGAGTCTATCCACTCTGAATAATGAGCCAGATGTGCTCATTATGGGAGCCTTTAATGAGTGGAGATGGAAATCTTTTACCATGAGGTTGAACAAGACTCATTTGAAAGGGGATTGGTGGTCTTGCCAGGTTCATGTTCCAAAAGAAGCATACAAGATGGATTTTGTCTTCTTTAATGGAAAAAATGCATATGACAACAATGACAAAAGAGATTTCTGCATACCTATAGAAGTTGGAATGGATGCATTTCCATCTGATGATTTTTTGCTTGAAGAAAAATGTAGGGAGCAATCTGAGAGAGAAAGACGAGCAGAAGAGCAGAGGCAAAGAGAAGAAGAGAAGGCTGCAAGTGAAGCTGACAGAGCCAAGGCAAAGGTCAAAACTGAAAAGAGCCAGGAAATATTGCTCCAGTTGATGAAAAATGCTGCAAGATCCGTTGATAATGTTTGGTATATTGAGCCGAGTGAGTTTCATGGTGGAGGCCTGGTCCAGTTATATTATAACAAAAGCTCAGGTCCTCTTTCTCATGCTAATGACCTCTGGATTCATGGGGGATATAATAATTGGAATGATGGATTGGTCTTTGTGGAAAAGCTTGTCAAATCTGAGAGAAAGGAGGGTGACTGGTGGTATGCTAATGGTATGTGTGAATGTATTTCTTCTTTAATCTAGTAGTGGCATACATTAGAAGATACTTTGAATGAAATTAAAATCTGTATTTAAAGTGAACATGAAGGTCTTTGTGATTGGCACCTTAAGCTTGGCATACTTAAACTTGATGTCTCCTTGTTTCTAGAAATAACTAGAAGTAAGATTCTATCACTGAACAATTTTCTTGATTTCAGTTATATTTAAGCTCTCTTCTGAGTCAAAATATTTTGTTTTTCAAACAGCTCTTTTTCTATGCTCCTCCTAGGCTGGCACCTAATGATTGCTATACAACTGTATTGACTCTATTTAAATCTACATATTGCTGTTGGAAATTACTTGTATGATATTGTTTAATTTTCCGCATCCATGTTCTTTTGCAGTGGTTGTACCTGATCAAGTCCTTGTTTTGGATTGGGTCTTTGCTGATGGACCACCTCAGAGTGCAATAGTATATGATAACAATCAAAGGCAAGATTTCCACGCGGTTGTTGCAAAGCCCATTCCTGAAGGATTGTTTTCGTTTGAGGAAGAACACCAGAAACACAGAAAACCACAAGAGGAGAGGCAGTTAAGAGAGGAGGATATACGTGCCAAGGTCATTTTGCTTGTTACAGTCAAAGTGATTAGATTAATATCTAGAATATTAAGAACAATTCATATTGCTAGTATCCATATGTTACCTCTGAGACCAATTCAGATTGGAATACAGAACTTTGGGGATTACTTGTAATGGGGATTAACAGTTAAAGATGATTGCCTGTTGTTTGATGCTTTCATGTCTGAACTGCTATAAGCTAAATTTTCTGAGAACTTTATCTCTCTGCTCAATGTAATGTTTATTGCCTAGTGAGCTAAGTCTATTTCCTTGTTCTTCCCTTGTTACAGGCAGCAAGAACAACACGTATGAAAGCTGAAAGGAAGGAGAGAACTTTGAAAAGGTTTCTATTGTATCAAAAGCATATACTCTATACTGATCCTCTTGATGTTCAGGCTGGAACTGCCGTCACAATTTTCTATAATCCTGCTAACACCATTCTGAATGGTAAATCTGAAGTTTGGATCAGATGTTCATTTAACCATTGGACCCACCACAATGGTCCACTGCCACCTCAGAAGATGTTGCCTGCAGATAATGGTTCTCATGTCAAATCCACTGGTATGCTTTCAATTCTAGTTTTCTGTATGTATTTTTTTTCACCTAGATACATTTATAGCATTTTAATGATGTCTTTATTGTGATTGGCATGGTGTTAGTGTTTTCTGTTTATACATGTAATTATATATAGTGGTCTCTCTCTATCTCTCTCTCTCCCCCTCCCCTTTTTTCCTTACTATTCATGTTTAACACCTGTAATAGTCATTCTACGATCTTATTTTACTGAATTGTTTGAACTTCAAAAGTTAGTCAGGTTGTTGATGTATCAGAGTGGATTTTTTCTTGAGTATGGACAATAAGTATATTATTATATAGCTCTTATATTCTATCATTTGAATTTTATTGCACTAACCAACATGCAGATAAGGTATCTTTTATCCACTTGCTTTTTTAGGCTTTTGGTTCGTCGCACCTTAGGAAGGCCAATCTATCATTTGTTGGCAGGTTTATTAAGCATACAACATAATGCTAAATCACTTGCATTTATGTCCTGTCAAAAAAGAGAATCTGTAGTGCACAAGGCGCTCCTCTTTGCAATGATCAGGAGAGGGTTATATATGATATGCCGCCTTCCCTTTTCTTTTCCCCCCTATCGTATCAGATGAATAAAGATTTGATACATAAATTTAAGAAGTTTTTTCGGAACAAATATTTAAATAAAAACATTTTTCGTTTTCTGGTATTTTTCCCAGTCAAGGTACCCTTAGATGCATACATGATGGATCTTGTATTCTCGGAGAGGGAAGATGGTGGAATTTTTGACAACGGAGATGGCATGGATTACCACATACCTGTATTTGGAGGAACTGTGAAAGAGCCACCAATGCACATTGTGCATGTTGCTGTTGAAATGGCCCCAATTGCAAAGGTAACTTTTAGTCATTAAATTATGTAATAAATCTGCTGAATCTCTGTTAACCGTGTCTATAAAGTTTGCTTATCTGGAAATATGATAATATATCTGATGATATGCACACCTCAGCAAGAGATATGCGCTAATTTTATACATGATTAAACACCAGGTATGTTGTCTCTGGTCCTAACATTATTGTTTCATGTTAAAATTAGAAGGTTGAGAATCTGTAATAGCATTAGTGATAATGAGTTTAGCAGTTAAAATTATCATAATCTAGTCTTAGAACATCTACTGAATTATTCATTCTATTTTTTCTTGTCGACTTCTGTAATATATGTTGCAGGTAGGAGGACTTGGAGATGTTATTACTGGTATTTCTCGTGCTGTACAAGATTTAAATCACAGTGTCGACATCATTCTTCCAAAGTATGACTGTTTAAACCTTAGCCATGTAAGGTCCATTGCTGCTACATTTTCTGTAAATTCTTCCTCTCTCTTTCTTTGCAAGTGCAGATTTTGTCTTAATTCCTAACTTGTATGTTTATGTCATTTGCACTGTAGAAGATATTGTAAAACCTATATTTTACCATTTAATATCACCCTTGAGGGCCCATTTGAATAGTTAATTTGAATTATGATATTTCATTATCCCATTCAAGAATGAATTTTCTTTTAAAGTGCCTCCTTTTATAATTCAACATTTTTGTGCATGTGCATATGCCAAAGCTTGTCTGTTTTTAAGCATGTGCCTTTTTTTTTTCTAATCTGTGACTTGTTCTATAATAATAAACATTGCTTATGCAATTGAATAAACATTGCTTATCACAATGCTTCCTGTATTTCTGTGACCCGAATTTTTAATGAATTATAATTCTGAAATAGGTAAAGGACTTTTATCATCAGAAAAGTTATTCCTGGGGTGGGACGGAAATAAAAGTATGGTATGGAAAGGTGGAAGGCCTTTCTGTCTACTTCTTGGAGCCTGTGAATGGGTAATTCTCTGCTCTGCTACGCTCTTAAAATTCTCTGCTCATATGATTAATTGTATCAAAGGTATTACTTCATTCATGGGTCAAGTAATATACATTGCATATTCTGTTCTCTGCACCTGGATTTCAGTCTGGATTGTATTGCTTAGAACTATAATGCATTTTATTCGCTTTCCCCTTGGTTGCATACACATGCAATTCATGCTTGCATGTGCTTCATTAATTGTGAAGACTTGGTGCATAAATTGATTCAGTTGAGGGTAGTAACTATTTCAAATTTTCTAATGTTCCTTGAGGCTAATTGTCTAATTTTTTTGAGTTGCAATAATTTTCTGGACAGAAACTTGATAAAAGTATAATTTTTGTAAGTCTTGCATTTAACAATTTCAATATAAGCAAAAGATTTTTTTTTGTGTGCATTATATGGTCCATATAATTTGCCAGCTTCACATTCCTATCCTCTGGAAGGATTGGATAATGGACTATCCTTCATGCAGTTCATGTGGCTAATTTAATGAATTAAAGTTGAAAATATACATATTATCCATTTGCTAAACTGATCCCTAAATGCCTTATCCTGTTCTTGCAATTTTAGAAATTCAGAACAAAATGTCCAATAGTTTCTTATAAATTTTCTGTTGCAGGATGTTTTCGACTGGTTGCATATATGGCTGCCGAAATGATAGTGAGCGGTTTGGTTTCTTTTGTCATGCAGCTCTTGAGTTTTTACTACAAAATGAATTACATCCTGTAAGTTTTATGGCTTTTTTTTCTTTACCCTTTTTTTGGTAAAATGGTTATAAATTGATTTCAGATATTTGTTTCTTGGATGACTGGTAAAGCATAGTTGATGATGCTAACAATTAATGATCATCAGCGTTTCAATAGGTTCCATTGTCAAAACATATGAAGCCATCTATTGGTTACAAGGCTTATAATTGTTAGTTTAATTGAAGGTAGGGATATGCAAATGGTTGGCTCTGTTTCAAACTAAACCAAAAAAAAAGGCACACCAATGACGAATCAAACTCAAATAAATCAGTTCAGTGCAGTTCATTCATTCCATCCTGCAATAATACAAGTAACAAATTGTGCTCCTCCTCTGTCCATGGAAGAAGGACAATCCATTTCATCCTTAGCCATAAAGTTTTTACTTGCATATAAATCTTATTGAACCTAAACCCATCAATCAAGCTAAGATATAGATATGGAGGCTATAGAGTGCATATTTCTCAATTTCAATGCATAAACATGCACCTATTGTAGATAGGTCTGGCGATTGAAATTTGATATACAAAACAAATAATTCCAGATAATAAATACCACAAAACTTCAATGTTGATATGCAAAACAAATGCCTTAATAAAAAATAAACCCCAATTATTCCAAATCTTTAAGGAGTTAATTTTTTGTTAAAAAAATTTATTTGTGGTATCTAGCTACTCAAGTATTCTAATCCCTTTCAAATTTGGCAGTCAAATAAATGGAAGTGAAACCAGTGATTCTGAAATTCTTCTCCTTCATCTCCACTTGATGTAGATAATTTCCAGGTCAATGTGGACACTGAGTATGAGCTTAGGATGGTGAAGTGATACAATACTAGAGTGGAGAGTGCCCCTTAAGGTAGATTAATATTCCGAAATGGCGCATGGCATGATTATCTACCTGAGCTTCATGTTGATGATGCGTTTTAAGACTTGGAAGAAAGAGGAAGGAGCAAAAGTAGTGGGTTTTGCCTCCAAGAGGCTGCGGGGGTGGGTGAGTCACAAGCGATGGCAAGAGGAAGGAGTCAAAGAGAGAAGAACAAGAAGCAAAGAAGAAAGTCTGAGAGAGCGGAAATAGGGAAAACTAAAAGTGGGTAAGGAGAGGTTAGGAGCAGTCGGACAGAAACTTACATGACCCTAAAGCTAAATTTTGAAATGCAGTGTTTATTGAATTCACTTCGGTTCTTCTGTTAGTTCTTTAAAACCAAATTGGATCGAAGAGACTGAAAATCACAAAACTGAATTACCTAATAAACTGAACTGAATTTCCAAATTCAGGAGGTTCACTATTTTGGTTCAAAGTGAATAGTGCTAATCAAAGGTATTTCTTCAGTTTCTCAATCTCAAGACTAGGTTTATGTTAAACAGTTGTTGCATTAACAAAGACAGTTTGCCTACCCATGCTTGTTGACACAGTACACAAATAATTGTCTGCATGTGTATGCCAGTAAATGGTGGATTCATATTAGCTTATATAATCAGAATGATAGGTGCAAGACAATTAATTGCATGTAAAGGGTTGCTGTCAGAAAGTTATTCTGTAAGCAAATGTCAAAACTAACTTCTCCTGATGTTTGGCTCTGTTTGTATTAAATCTATCATTTTCCCCCTTAGTGCATAGCCACACATTTCTATAATTCTGTCAATGAGAAATGATTTAGTCCAACTTTTCCTTTGTAAAACTTCTATGTTAACAACTAACAAGTGTTTTATACTTTCAGGATATTATCCATTGCCATGATTGGTCTAGTGCTCCAGTTGCATGGTTGTTTAAGGACCATTATATGGATTATGGACTTAGCAAAGCTCGGGTTGTCTTCACAATCCACAACCTTGAATTTGGGGCAGGACACATTGCAAAAGCCATGGCATATTCTGACAAGTCCACAACTGTGAGTACTTATATTTTTCATTTTTCTTTTTACATGATTTTACTACTGCCTTCTTTCATTCTCGTACAGTTTGCTTTTCTGGTTATCCTCAGTAAACAAAGTTCTGTTGACTTGCTCTCCTCAATCCCTGAATTGCTCCTGACCCTGCCTAGCATTAATTATTTATATGGATTTATGTATGAATTCTTTTTTTTTTCCGTATTCTTTTTCCTAGTTTACAGTCTATTGAAACAAAGTAATATTTTTAATCATCATGTTGAGATATATCAATTGCATTGCCCATTCTGCTAGGAAAAATCTTGGGAGGATTAAATATAACTGCTATTAAGTAAGAAAAGCATCAAGTTTGCTATGAAGTGAATGAAAATATTGACCAAGGTTATTTTTATTCATGTCTCATTCTTTTTAGTGGATTGGAGCATTTATATCTCGAAATTTGTTATCATGTTATACTTCTATCTTCCAATGTATTAATATCACCAAAGAAAGGATTAGCAACAAAGGGGAAGTTAAGGGGAAGCTAACACACACTTCATATTATATTTTGGCAGTGTTATACTTTTATTCATATACTGCAGTAGCATCTGAGTTATTTGTTGGTTATATCTGAAGGTATCCCCCACATATTCAAAGGAGGTTGCTGGAAATCCTGCAGTTTCTCCTCATCTCCGCAAGTTCCATGGAATACTGAATGGAATTGACCCAGATATATGGGATCCTTATAACGATGAGTTCATTCCTGTAAGTGGGTGGCAATTCTGTTTTGAATTTCTTTACAAGTGGTTCTTGGATTAATGCCTTAAGTTATAGCTCCTCTGTATCCATGAATTAGAATTTTCAATTTATGTGGTTCTTACATATGCGTAATGTTATAGGTTATAGGAAGTAAATATGTTAATATAGAAAGTAAATATTGATAGATGGATCAGTTGCTTAATCTTAGGATTGTATAATCATAGATTTGATTTTCTTTCCTATTTTGATACTGTCTCTCATGTATAAATAGGTTGTAATCTCTATTGTGAAACACAACAACAAATATTATTCTTCTACATGGTATCGGAGTCATTCTCGTAGAGATTTAATTTTTTTTCTTTCGTCAAGTTTTAAAATTTTTGGAGACTTAGGACTCCTGTTCTTTTGTGTTACCCATCTAAAGTAATATTTATCTCTCATCGTCCATCTAGAGAGGACGATGAGGTTGCCTTGCAACCAGCTTGTCAGATCTGTTGTTCGTTTGCTGTTTGGGTGTTGGGTGGAGGCGTTTTTTTTATACTGTTCACTGGGTTAGATTTTGTTGTCTTTCTTTAATTCGTTTGAAGGTAAAAGAGTATAGAATTTTGGTTGAAATAGTTTTTTGACAGTAAGACCCATATTATTAAAATTATTCCAACGTCTTTAGTAGCGGCTGAGACAGGTAAAACGTGTCTTATTTCCTAGAGCTCTGTTCATTTTGGGTTACCCATAAAGGGTAACATTTGGAGACTTAGTGCTCTATTCATTTAGGTTACCTATAAAGGATAATATTCGAAGACTTAGGGCTCTGTTCATTTAGGTTACCCATAAAGAGTAACATTTGGAGGAGGGTAACATTTGGAGGAGACTTAGGACTCTGTTCATTTTGGGTTATTCATAAAAGGTAACATTTGGAGACTTAGGACTCTATTTATTTGGGTTACCCATAAAGAGTAATATTTGGAGATTTAGGATTCTGTTTATTTGGTTATCCACAAAGGGTAACATTTGGAGATTTAAGACTCTGTTCATTTTGGGTTACTCATAAAGGGTAACATTTGGAGACTTAGGGCTCTGTTCATTTGGATTGCCCATAAAGGGTAACATTTGGAGACATCGGACACTGTTTATTGGTTACTATTTACGAGTTACTATTCAGAGTCCTGTTCTTCTGATCCTTTATTTATTTTGATTGTTTTAGGTTGGTTGTTCTTATGGTTGAAATTGATTATATATGTAACAAGTTGGGCATGATTAACATTTATGCTCCAACTTAAGTGCGAGTGTTATAGGTTACAGGAAGTAAATATGTTAATAAATATAGAAAGTAATAAATATGTTAATATAGAAAGTAAATATTGATAGATGGATCAGTTGCTTAATCTTAGGATTGTATAATTATAGATTTGATTTTCTTTTCTATTTAGATACCGTTTTTCATGTATAAATAGGTTGTAATCTCTATTGTGAAACATAACAACAAATATTATTCTTCTACGTGTAACAAGCCCAATGGAAGAATGTTCTGTCAACTCTATGATCATGCATGTTGCAGATTTCTTCATTAATTTATTTTCTTTGATTGCATGAGAACTTAAAATCCTTGTCATGCTTGTCATGTTTAGGATTGAGTAATACCGAGTCTTTGATTCTGGATTTGAAAAGTTTGGTATTGCTTAACACATATGAAAAATGTGTGTTTACCCTTTTCAGGGTGAAAGTTCTATACCTAGCTTGGTTCTCTTTGTGGTTGATTTTTGAGGCTCTACATGTAATATTGGAACCATATACAGCTTTGCATCTATTTTTCACAAAGTATTTAGTCATACTCAAAAATTTATTTGATGATTCTGATTATTGCCAGCCACAACTGTGTTATGATGTATTATTACAGGTTTCCTACATATCTGAGAATGTTGTTGAAGGAAAAGAGCAGCCAAGGAAGCTTTGCAGCAGAGGTCTAGATTAAAGAAAGCTGATATCCCTTTAGTAGGGATTATCACTCGCCTAACCCATCAGAAAGGAATTCATCTCATCAAGCATGCAATTTGGCAAACTTTAGATCGCCATGGACAGGTTAGCATTCTCTTCTACTCTCAGGTCCCACGGCTTGTGGGCAGTTTATCAACATGTACAACAGTATCCATTGAATTTTCATGCCTTCAGGTCCTCTGAATGCCAAGCTAGCAGCAGAAATTGCAGTTCCATTCAGGGATTAAAGTGTGCATCAAGAAAATAATAACATATTTCTGAAATATTGTCTTAGAATCGAAATAAAAATGTAGGGGGGAAATCTAGTAATTTAATTTATATTTCACTCTAGAAGTAATGAAAGAAAACTCTTCAAATTTCCCAGAATATTAGCTGTTGTGAATTAGGCAAATATCCTGTTTGGAAGAATAGACTTGTTCATAATGCTGATGGAATCTTTGTCATCCCATCCTAGTCCTATGCACAATTTATTTTTGCTCCTGTACGTGTGAGATGTAACATTGTGATGCGCATTTTGATCTAGACCATTTGCTTGACCTTGTTTGATCCATGCGGTGAAGCAAGCGTTGTGTTAGCATTCTTGTGCCTGATGGAATTTGTGTTGGCAGGTCGTATTACTTGGTTCAGCTCCAGATCCTCGCGTCCAACGTGATTTTGAGAATTTGGCCAGCCAGTTGCATTCTTCACATAGTGATCGTGCTCGCCTTTTTTTGACCTATGATGAGCCACTATCACACTTAGTATATTCTCTTTGATATTTATTGCTTGGATGGATATTTGTATCTCAATCTCACATCTATAATTCTTCATTGACTGCTTCCTTCTCTCCCTTCTTCATTTAGATATATGCAGGCGCTGATTTCATTCTAGTCCCATCAATGTTTGAGCCTTGTGGACTGGCCCAACTTACAGCTATGAGATATGGTGCGATACCTGTTGTTCGAAAAACTGGAGGTGCGTTCATCCCTAGCTGCTTAGACATTTCAAGAATTGAATTGTTCATTAATTTCTGTAGTCCTAACAGTTATAATTCACTCAGCTAACCAGCGGACCTAGTTCTTATTTTGTTATTCAATTACTTATGAGATCCTGTAACTTTTTCCTTCATTCCAAGTCATGTTTTTTTTTTTTTTTCTATGCTTTCCTCTATGATCATTCATGCAATCATATTAGTTCTGTATTTGCTACTTGATAATAAAATATTTGTTGGGTTTTGCATGGCCCTTCTGTGGTACCCTACGATGTATTTAACTGTTCATTTTGATGTTTCTTCTATAGGACTTTATGACACAGTGTTTGATGTTGACCATGATAAAGAGAGATCACAAGCAAAAGGTCTTGAGCCAAATGGATTTAATTTTGGTGGAGCCGATGCTGCTGGAATTGATTATGCTTTAAATAGGTGAGTAGAGGCCGAAGTGGATAAATTTTCATCTTCTTTCTTAATTAGCGGTTTCCAATTTCCCCCTCATATTAATTCCCTGCTCCCCTTTAAAAGAGTTCCTTTCGTACACAATCAACCCAGTAAAACAATTTGTCATTCTTTTTGACAAGTTGTGTTCTTGGATACACAAGGGAGAGAGCATGACATATTTTATTGGATTTTATAGAGTAATATCTATTTTGAAATGGAAATTTTCAGGGCAATTTCTGTTTGGTTTGAGGATCGAGAGTGGTTTAACTCATTATGTAAAACCGTGATGGAGCAAGACTGGTCTTGGAATAAGCCTGCTCTTGATTACATGGAGCTTTACCATGCTGCAAGGAAGTGAAAAAATTTTATTCAGGCCAAGAGAGTGTGATATGAACATAATTCTGTACAGGTTTAGCACCTAAATCAATTTTTTTTGT